>NC_064816.1:47859487-47943843 GCF_023721935.1 Panthera uncia
GCTTTTTGCAGATGACATGATATTATACATGGAAAATCCGATAGACTCCACCAAAAGTCTGCTAGAACTGATACATGAATTCAGCAAAGTTGCAGGATACAAAATCAATGTGCAGAAATCAGTTGCATTCTTATACACTAACAATGAAGCAACAGAAAGACAAATGAAGAAACTGATCCCATTCACAATTGCACCAAGAAGCATAAAATACCTAGGAATAAATCTAACCAAAGATGTAAAAGATCTGTATGCTGAAAACTATAGAAAGCTTATGAAGGTAATTGAAGAAGATATAAAGAAATGGAAAGACATTCCGTGCTCATGGATTGGAAGAATAAATATTGTCAAAATGTCAATACTACCCAAAGCTATCTACACATTCAATGCAATCCCAATCAAAATTGCACCAGCATTCTTCTCGAAACTAGAACAAGCCATCCTAAAATTCATATGGAACCACAAAAGGCCCCGAATAGCCAAAGTAATTTTGAAGAAGAAGACCAAAGCAGGAGGCATCACAATCCCAGACTTTAGCCTCTACTACAAAGCTGTCATCATCAAGACAGCATGGTATTGGCACAAAAACAGACACATAGACCAATGGAATAGAATAGAAACCCCAGAACTAGACCCACAAACGTATGGCCAACTCATCTTTGACAAAGCAGGAAAGAACATCCAATGGAAAAAAGACAGTCTCTTTAACAAATGGTGCTGGGAGAACTGGACAGCAACATGCAGAAGGTTGAAACTAGACCACTTTCTCACACCATTCACAAAAATAAACTCAAAATGGATAAAGGACCTGAATGTGAGACAGGAAACCATCAAAACCTTAGAGGAGAAAGCAGGAAAAGACCTCTCTGACCTCAGCCATAGCAATCTCTTACTCGGCACATCCCCAAAGGCAAGGGAATTAAAAGCAAAAGTGAATTACTGGGACCTTATGAAGATAAAAAGCTTCTGCACAGCAAAGGAAACAACCAACAAAACTAAAAGGCAACCAACGGAATGGGAAAAGATATTTGCAAATGACACATCGGACAAAGGGCTAGTGTCCAAAATCTATAAAGAGCTCATCAAACTCCACACCCGAAAAACAAATAACCCAGTGAAGAAATGGGCAGAAAACATGAATAGACACTTCTCTAAAGAAGACATCCGGATGGCCAACAGGCACATGAAAAGATGTTCAACGTCGCTCCTTATCAGGGAAATACAAATCAAAACCACACTCAGATACCACCTCACGCCAGTCAGAGTGGCCAAAATGAAGAAATCAGGGGACTATAGATGCTGGAGAGGATGTGGAGAAACAGGAACCCTCTTGCACTGTTGGTGGGAATGCAAATTGGTGCAGCCGCTCTGGAAAGCGGTGTGGAGGTTCCTCAGAAAATTAAAAATAGACCTACCCTATGACCCAGCAATAGCACTGCTAGGAATTTATCCAAGGGATACAGGAGTACTGATGCATAGGGGCACTTGTACTCCAATGTTTATAGCAGCACTCTCAACAATAGCCAAATTATGGAAAGAGCCTAAATGTCCATCAACTGATGAATGGATAAAGAAATTGTGGTTTATATACACAATGGAATACTACGTGGCAATGAGAAAAAATGAAATATGGCCTTTTGTAGCAACATGGATGGAACTGGAGAGTGTTATGCTAAGTGAAATAAGCCATACAGAGAAAGACAGATACCATATGGTTTCACTCTTATGTGGATCCTGAGAAACGTAACAGAAATCCATGGGGGAGGGGAAGGAAAAAAAAAAAAGAGGTTAGAGTGGGAGAGAGCCAAAGCATAAGAGACTGTTAAAAACTGAGAACAAACTGAGGGTTGATGGGGGGTGGGAGGGAGGGCAGGGTGGGTGATGGGTATTGAGGAGGGCACCTTTTGGGATGAGCACTTGGTGTTGTATGGAAACCAATTTGACAGTAAATTTCATATATTAAAAAATAAATAAATAAATAAATAAATAAATAAATAAATAAAAGAATTAGAGGGGAGATAAAGGAAATATGATGAAATGCTAAATCTAGGTAATGAATACATAGGAGTTTATTATTCCCTGCAATTTTTTGAGCATTTAAAATACTTCATAATAAAATAAAAGGAGGGAGAAAAACTAAAGATGCCCTTAGCTTCAGTTCTGATGTCATGGTGCCCCGGGATTGGACAGGATGAGGGTTTCACCATCAATACACACTGAGAAACACCTGAACAAGAACAAGTGCCACCATCAAATGTGGGACCAAAGCAGGGCTGCAATTAAGCCTTCATCTGCCTGTGAGGCTGAGCACAGCGAATTTAGATGGAACTTTTGAATTATCCATAATCAGAGGTAAAGGGAGAAAAAGAATAATTAACACATATCACATACGCCTTGCAAATATCAGTGATAAACATATCTGATCAAATTGTGGTGTTTCCCTCATCGATTTCTTTTCTCATTCCTGGTAATTTTCATTAGAATTTGGCTACACTGATGAAATCTTGCCGTCTTTTGCTTGGCTCCTCTTGTTTCTAGAATGATCAGTAAACATGATATATGCAGGGAATTGCAGATAGTACTTCTTTTCCTCTACCAGACCATAGTCCATCAACTTTTCAAAATAATAAATTCTTAATACCAAAATGTTTGCCACTAAGTGTCTATAGACTCAGTTTCCTATTTCTCCACCAAAGAATTATGAAGAAGATCTTAGGCATTACTAAATTCAACCCTCGTCAAATGCATCCATCTGTTTTGAGTCCCTGTCAGTGAGGCACGTCCAAACTCCGCTAGAATCATTTTAATTTGGATGCACTGATCTGTGCTCAGCTGCCCGGACAGATCCCTTACTTACCCCCCTCCAACCAAACATGAATGTGTCCCCTTAGTCTGACGTCTTCAAAATTTTCTCAAGTCAGATATTTTCTCCATACTTCACTGTTCTGGACTCTCTCCTTCAGACGTTCTCCATTTTAGATATACCTATGTTTCTGACTTTATGGTTTTTTTTTTTTCATTAGTGTAAACCTATTTCTTTCTTACTATGGCTGCTTTAACATAATCACTGCATTCTATCCATAATAGTTTTGACTTAAAATGTTTTGATAGGTTGGTGGGTGGGGCAAGGAGGTGGGTATTTCAGAACTTTCAGTGAGCAGACCTGGTTTCTGGAGTTGTCTCCATCTTGATTTTCTGTTTCACCTTGCATAAGTAACTTAATCTCTCTGGGTCAAGTTTCTTGTGCACATTCACAATGTGCACTAGATCCCCAAATTGTTCATGTTTGCTGAAAGCTCATTATTTCTGTTATTTTACCTCTAACGAATGAAAAATCCTGACATTGGGGAATCAGGAAACTATGTTTTCCAAAACCTCTCTTAGTGTTTCTAAACAAACTGATCCATGGATATGTGTTAGGAAAAAATAAAAACATAACAACATTGGCTAACATGTATGGAGTAGTTGCTTAGCGCTTTACAACTCTGGAAGTCAGGTATTATCTTGTCTTCATAGCTAAGGAAATCGAGGCCCAAAAATGATTAAAAACAAAACAAAACTTTCCAGGGGACATACATCCATGAAGTGGAAAGCTGGGGTCTCAACCTAGGCAGTCCATTCTCAGAGCCCATAATCTTTCCATTGCTGTGTTGGACTATTCTAAGAACCACTGCGTAAGAGGATGTAAATGATCCTTTCAAATTTATTATCAACTTTTATTTTTTCCAGTAATATTTTACAACTTTTGTACTGATTTCTGAAGGCTCTATCTTCTTTGTGATGGGTTAAATATGTTTTTAAATAACTTCTAGCTATTTGGCTAAATTTGGCTATTGTTGTAGGCACTGCTATAAACATTGGGGTACATGTGCCCCTATGAATCAGTATTCCTGTATCCCTTGGATAAATTCCTAGTAATGCTATTGCTGGGTTGTAGGGTAGATCTATTTTTAATTTTTTGAGGAACCTCCACACTGTTTTCCAGAGCGGCTGCACCAGTTTGTATTCCCACCAACAGTGCAAGAGTGTTCCCATTTCTCCACATCCTCACCAGCATCTGTTGTTTCCTGAGTTGTGCATTTTAGCCACTCTGACCGGTGTGAGGTGATATCTCAGTGTTGTTTTGATTTGTATTTCCCTGATGATAAGTGACATTGAGCATCTTTTCATATGTCTGCTGGCCATCTGGATGTCTTCTTGGGAAAAGTGTCTATTCATGTCTTCTGCCCATTTTTTCACTGGATTATTTGTTTTTCATGTGTTGAGATTCCCATCACCTGATGAATGGATAAAGAAGATGTGGTTTCTATACACAATGGAATACTACTTGGCAATAAGAAAGAATGAAATCATGCCATTTGCAGCATTGTAAATGTAACTGGAAGGTATTATACTGAGTGAAATAAGTCAGTCAGAGAAGGGCAAGTATCATGTTTTCACTCATACAATGCCATTTGCAGCATTGTAAATGTAACTGGAAGGTATTATACTGAGTGAAATAAGTCAGTCAGAGAAGGGCAAGTATCATGTTTTCACTCATATGTGGATCTTGAGAAACTTAACAGAAGACCATGGGGAAAGGGAAGGGAAAAAATAGTTACAAACAGAGAGGGAGGGAGGCGAACCATAAGAGAATCTTAAATTCAGAGAACAAACTGATGGTGGATGGGGGCGGGGATAGTGGGGAGAGAGGAAAATGGGTGATGGGCATTGAAGAGGGCACTTGTTGGGATGAGCACTAGGTGTTGTATGTAAGCAATGAACCATGGGAATCTACCCCCAAAAACCAACAGCATGCTTTACACACTGTATGTTAGCCAATTTGATAATAAATTATAATAAATAAATAAATAAATAAATAAATAAATAAATAACTTCTAGGCACACAGGGAAAATTCTCCTAGCATTAAAAAAAATGGTCCTTTGGAAATATTCCTCTGCCTAGAATATCTCCTTCACCATTTTTAGCCACCTTTGCTGTTGTCATCCAAGAATCCACACAGATGCCATTCCATCCAGAAAGTCTTATTGATATTCTATCCCTACTAATTAGTATGCATTAGTGATTAATGTGGGGTATATTATCATTATCAATCAATGTTGATGCATATATCTCCAACTTTTCAGTGCTTGGGTTAAAATCATAGACCCTGACCAGCCTCCCATTTGGCTTCTTGCCTAGGAAATACAGCCAAAGGAGTTGAGGAGTAGATAAGGCTAACCAGGAATCCAGTCCAATCCTCATAGCTATGTACTTTGCTCCTTATCTTCAAAATATGGTCTTCAATTTCCACCAGCTCCTCTCAGATAGTTTCTTCACCATCTAGATTGTTGGTCTGCACTACTCTATCTTTTGCCCATAACATGTGTGTTCTGGGGTTATTAGCTACAATAAGATACACACACACACACACACACACACACACACACACAAATAACATCTAATCATTCATTAGTCCCTTCTCCTTAAAGAATATCACAAAATATCTTCAAAATCAAAACTCAAACTTCAGACTCCAAACTCATGACCACCATCTTTAGGTCTGATTCTGGCCCTACTATTTACCCAGATGTCCTAATCAATACCTAAGCATTCTCCTTCACTCTTCTCTCACATCCAATCGATTCCTATTTCAACATAGACCACCACTATCTCCTACCTCCAAAGGTCCCCCTACCTCTCATCCTGCTCCCCTACAATTCATTCTAAACAGACATCTTTCTAAAATACAAATTTGATTATGCCACACTAAACTGTGTCAGGAGGCTCCCCTGGCACCCAAAATACAGCCCAAATTCTTTAGCAAGGGAAATAAAGTGATCAAGACATAGCCCCTACCTACCTCTCTTATTTCCCTCGAGGCAACTGGCCCCCCAATTTTGCTGAACCACTGTAGTTTTCTGTATATTCTCTATCAAGTGGTCCTTTGCATGAACCTTCCCTATGTTCCATTCTCTTGTTAACTATTTTCTATTTGCTTTTCATTATCCAAATTAGTTATCATTTCATCCAGGAAGCTTTGCTGACTCTTTCTTCCCAACTTTCACCAAAAAAATATGGTACCTCTCTCTATAGCCCCTGTGGTTTCTATTGTCATTAATTAACTTTGTTTTCACCATTGGCAGATTTTACTCTCTACTCCAAGCTTTCCAAGGGAAGGAACTATGTCTTTTTTGATCCTGCTTATAGAGTTCAGTAACTGGTAGATATGTGGCACTTAGTATGTTCTTTGAATAAATTAATATTTGTTTGCCTTTAATCCACCAAGGATCTTGGTGCATTTAATATCCAAGATGACAGCAGGATAGAACATTATATGAAATATCTAGAAAGGATAGACACCATTTGCTCTCATTCTTCCAGGAAAGGCATGAAGCTTTGAAACAACTGTAACCATCCCTTCAGATAAATATTATAAGATGGAATAGTGTTCTATTTTTAAAATAGAGAACATCTTTCTTTTCCTTGGATAAGGCACAATGAAATCCATTTCTATTCCGAAAATAAGAAAAATAAAAAACTTCTTTCTAAGTTAATATCCAAGAACTTTCTGTGGAGGTAGTTTCAGCAACCATAACTTGACCCAGAGAATATCTGAATCCTTGTGATAATATATAACATTACAGCAGGTTTGTACTTTTAGAGCAATGTGAAACTCAGCTAAATTTATGATACTGCAATACAACGATATAGATTCCAAAGACTATTTCCTGGGCATGGAATTCAAAGACCACAAACAAAATATGGGCTTTTTTTCTCTATTTCTATTTACCTTCCCAAATAACTTATGAAGCATTGCTCTACCATATAATCATCTCTACCATCTCAGGAACTATTAAGAGACTGTATACCTTGACACAATGCAGAATGGAGGCCCAGATTTAAGGACATTGTAAGTTACATAGGACTAATTCTAGTTCCTTCAGAGGACACATTTCTTTGGGGTCTGAGTTGAATAGCCTAGCTGCACATTTCTCTTCCCAATCATCTGAATGGTCAGCATTTGAATCTCAGTTCATATAGCAGGCAGGGGACCTCATTAAACGCTGTGTACTCAAAAGGTCAACAATTTCTCACACTGAAGAAAGGAAAAACGAGAAACCCCTCCAGAAAAACAATTGAAGAATACTGTAAATGTTAGTAAATGAGAAAATGCAGGAAAGACCCTGCTGGAAGAAGATACTGGGCAAAACAACAAAGCACAAAGGGAAATCCTCTATCACCCATCATGGTCCACACTGAGGTCTTCTGGTTAACCAACGTTTTGATTAGTTAGAAATTTATTACCTATTAAAATGTCCAACGTTCAAAGAAATATGATAAAATTAAGTAACACTCAAGGTAATTTACTTTCTCTTGTGATTTAGAGAAATTCAAGATATGGCAGGAACTCAGAGAAATCCAGCAAGCCAAATTATTCCTTTATTCTTATTTCTCCCCCTGAAATCAAGTTCCTGCAAAATCTCTGTTAACTTGTACTCAGCTACATCGGACCTCCATGTTGCCATCTTTAAAATGATGGTGACAGAGGCCTGGGTCTCTCCTAGTTTTAACTCAGTAATAATATATTCCCTTCACCACAAAGTTATATTGATACAGAGAAAAAGCCAGTTATTGATTTCTGTAATGATATTTTCCCCCCCACCCCGGCCCCCATGTAGACTGCTAAGCTCTTTTACCATTGCAGAATTTCTTAATGGTGTTTCTAGAAAATCAGATTTGGAAGACAATTTGTTCTGTTGTTAGATGAATTAATTCAGAGAAAATCATTTGATACTTTTAAGTGTGTTGAGTTTTTCTTGTATTTTCTCAAATATAGTTTCTCTAACACATCATTGTGATTGTCTTTAAAATTAATATTCTGAGGCTAAAAACTCCAGAGTGGACACAATGGGCAAAAGATATTCAACAAAGTGAAAGAATACTATGTCTAAGGAATATACAAATGCTTCTTTTTCAAATTTTCCTTCCAAGAGAAGGTTGTAACATCCATCAAACACTATTTCAAGCAGGCAGCACATTTATTATTAGCCACTGAAACCCAACCTTCTAAAATTTTCCATATTAATGACAGCTCCTAGGGATTATTCCCATTTAGGAGGTTAGGAGTCATTACGCTTTATTATCTTCCATGTCAACAAATATTATTGGGAACAAGTGAACTAAATATTCAAGACATTTAATGCATTTATTTACAAATCCCAAGAATGAATTTATTCATCTCGTTCCATTTGGGTTCATGCTTCATCAAGCATTAAAAAGCCTTCTACCACATGCCTTTCATAATTTGACAAGTCTGTCAGCCTGGCTCTACTCATGTGCATGAATAGGTAAATCTGTAAAGACACAAGGTGAGATAAAAAAAAAAAACTTAGTTGTTTCCAAATGACTGCACTAATCATTCTAATTGTGCTTTTGTGAAACATCTCCTTAAAGAACTCTGAAATCTCATGTCCACTCTGGCCAGTGTAGGAACAAATTATCCTCCCATATTATGTCAAGCCCCAATTATCCATAAATTTGACATTCAGTTGTCTTTTCTTTTCAAATCTGTAGATTATTTCTTTAAAATGAGCACCAAAATGAGGGACAAAAAATAGGGTGGTAATCTTTTAAAACAGGTATCCACATCACTGAAAAATGTTTGCCTTGTGGAAAGGTTGATGTGTGCAGTGTCAATGCATTTGGTAGTTCTAAATTTGATTATTTGAGTGTGTTGGAATCCTTCAAGGCAAAAATTCTCTTAGGCAAGTGAGATGTTTTTGAATCAACATATTAGGGCCAGATTGCATCAAATAAAAAAAGAAAAAAATAGTGAACGATTACTGCTTCTAACTGAATATCTGGGGAATTCTCTGAGCAATCTAGGCCACTTGACTGCCCCTGTGAGAAGAGACTAAAGATGATGATTTAAAAACAGCTAACATTTTGTTAATAGTATACATTGTTGAGTACTGTGAAGACAATCTGAATTCTCATCCTAAAAAAATAAATAAAGCCAGTTTACCTCCCAATGGAGATCAGAAGCTTTCACAAATATTTATAGGTTCACTAAGATTCATTAGATAAAAGTTGACTATAAACATTATGAGAAAATGCTGAAAATATTCAGGGAGAGAAGGAAAGAGAGTGTAGACAGCCAATAGGAGAATTCAGGAAGATGTGTTTTTCAGTATTTTCTTTCTAAATATACCATCAGGAATGCTAGTGATTATTCTCTGATGCTAAGCTTATGAACGGCCTTCTTTGATGTCCTAATATATTATTTCCTCATGACACCTAGTAGATGAATTTCTGAAAAGCTCCCTTACAGACCAAACTATAGGGAACATGTGACACCAAAAGACAGATCAGATCTGAAGGGAAATTAGACCTGTAGCCATGACAACCAGAGTAATCAAGTAGCACATTTTTCTAAGTTGGGAATGAGAAAAATTCAAAACATTACTAAGGGAGGCAAATTCTTTCCTAGCTCACCATGGGGTGAGTGCTGAGGGAAAAGAGTGGGTTTTGATGGATTTGTGTTGGGTGAGAGAGTCAAAAGTAGTGTAACAGAGCTAACGTAGGATTTTAGCACATTAGGAAGCCCATACTCACCCACCTATGGAAGGCACAGGGTCAAATTTAATGTGTTTCTTCAGACAAGAGAAGAATGTTCACATTTATAAAGCCTCAGTGAGAAAAATTAATCTTGCAAAGGAAATGCTCTGTTGACACTAGAGGAAAGGTGAGTGCTGATATTCTTGTATCCAGTCCTTCACCCCACATATATACCTTAGGCACCTGCAGCACTGGGGCAACGCATCCAATTGGATAATGGCTGCCTAAATAGTAAAGTGAACAGAAGGTGAACAGCAAACCAAAGAGACTTTTCTAGAAAGAAAAGAAGTCCTCTGTATAGATATATAGAAACACAGGACTCTCCTTGAGCACGTTTCTACGCTTCAGAGGATGTTCTCCCCCTCTCCATCATCACTTTCCTCCGTAACATAGAAACCTTACACACATGACGTTCCATCAAAGCCAATAGTTGTGGTTTTCAAACATTAAGCATGCATAAGAATTACATGGAAAGTCAGTTATATGTTTAGGTTTTTAAGTCTCCACCCTAGTGGTTCTAATTTAGTAATCTGAGGTAGAATCCAAGAATCTGCATTTTTAACTACAGGGAATCCTTGGACCTCAATTTGACAAACAGTGGACTAAGGAAACCATTTTCCCTTAAGAAAAGATGCACACTTAGAAAGTCCAGATAGCATAAGACAGAATATACTTCTTCCAAACTTGGAGTGGGGAAACAAAAGGATAAAGACAAACATTTGTTTTCATTAATAAAATATAATTATTATGTGTAATAACTATTAAATTTTACATCCTGATATTTAGGTCACTTCAAGCTTCTGCTGGAAATACTGGACATCACCTATACTTGGTTATGGTTACTGTCCATGAAAGGTCTTAGTCAGATGAGATGGGGGTGTAAATGAATGGGACTTTGGGAATCATATTCGGTCTTAAGAAAGTCTTCATTGTAGGAAAACCATTCCTAAAAGAAAGTGTTCACACATATAGCGGCCAAGTGGACTGTTTTCCTTTCTATATAAAGAAATTACCAGGGGTCCTGAGTGGCTTAGTCAGTTAAACATCCAATTCTAGATTTTGGCTCAAGTCATGATCTCATAATTCATGGGATTGATCCCTGCATCAGACTGTGTGCTGACAGCACAGAACCTATTTGGTGTTCTTTCTGTCTCTCTTTTCCCTTCTCTTTCTCTTTCTCTCTCTCTCTCTCTCTCTCTCTCTCTCTCTCTCTCTCAATAAGTAAATAAACTTAAAAAAGAAAGAAATTATCTTTGGAGATGGGACTGAATTCTAAACTACAGCATTCTGGGGTGGCTACATGGCTCAGTTTGTTAAGCGTCTGATTTTGGCTCAGGTCATGACCTCATAGTCCACAGGTTCGAGTCCTGTGCCACGCTCTAAGCTAACAATCTGGAGGCTGTTTCAGATTCTATGTCTCCCTCTCTCTCTGCCTCTCCCCCACTTGCCTTCTCATTCATTCATTCTCTCTCTCTCTCTCTCTCAAAAATAAATATTAAAACTTCTTAAAATCTAAACTATGGCATCCTATTACAACCATGGCATGACCAATGGGAACCAGAAGAGTATCCTAATATTGGAAATACAGGAGATACAATAGTCAGTGTTTTCAATCTATTATCAATTATAGGGAATTGTCTTGGAGTAAAGCTCACATTACAATTACCTGAATTCTACTTTAATTGATTTAAGGAAAGCTGTGGCTATCTGACTACTTTGAAATGGGAAAAAAAATTAATGGATTTTCTACACCATTACAACAAAGACAGGTATGCAAATGTCAAATTATAGAATGTCAATAAGATTTTAATTTGCTGGTTTATATTTCTAAATACCCTACGATAGTTGGTTATTTGGCTGAATTTTATAGTAAAATATTAATATTCATTCCTCAACTGTTTTGTTACATCTGGCCTTCCAAACAATACAGTTTGACTCTCTGACTTCTGAAGCACTAAGAAGAAAGAGAGAAATGCTTAAGGATACTTTTTAAAACTGAGTGAGAGATTTTTAAATATAAGGGATTCTCTCTCTCTCTCTCTCTCTCTGATGGGTTCATTACTGTTGTCCTATTCTCCTGGCAGTATTGTTTTGAGAGTCTTAGATTCTGAACTCCTAGAAAATTGAAATTGTACCTTAGCCTATCATTTTATCTTAAAAGACTCATAAAAGATATGCCCTAATGATCAAAATAGCCCACAGTGATTTCCATGGCACAGCCCTGACCTAGACAAGCAAGTTCATACACCAGAGGTGAGGAGGAATAAATAATAACTAAGCACTTCAATTATCAGTAGAATATCTCACTTCACTGTTTCCTGTTGCTTTGTGGGTCTTTCCTCAAAGAGAGCCTGATCTTACTCATTTATCTACAAGACAGGTTTATAAGCTGTAGAGGAAGCTAGTGGACATTTTCCAAAGTGCATTTATACCTCATTTCCCACTCACTCAAAAGTACTACTTTAAGGTAGAACAGAAAATATTCCTTACCATGGAAATAGAGGAAACTCAGAGTAAAGGAAATAACAAACATTGCATAAGCTATACATGGTAAAACTAGGGCTAGAACTCAGATTGCCTGACCTGAGGTGCAACCCTGTGAGCTCTGGCCAACCCTCTTATTTTCCTACCTCTTGGTATTTTGTTATTGAAGTTCCTCATCACTAAGGCTTATCATTAAGTATTTATTTAGCATCTACTATGTGGAAAATATTTAATTCATCTGTATAGGCCAAGGTATAGTCATGTTTTCAACTTCCACTACCTGAGACGTCATATTATCTTCAACTGTGCAAAGGGTACAGACTGGATTGACTCCAAGGTTTCTTTCCTTCTGGGGCCAAGTGTGTAGTTTTTTTTTTCTTTTTCCCAATATATAACAAGGGGGAAGAAGATACAAGTTACTCAGGCATAATTTAAAAGGTCTGCCTATTCAATTGTCATTTAAATTTCCAGGGAAGTTGGAAGACGCAGCATCTTCCCTTGTTTCTGGTGGGTTAATAACTTCTACATTACATAAAACACTAGGTTGCTTAATGATATATCATAATAGAGAGGGTAATAACCAGAGGGTGCATGCTTGTTTTGACCATTTGTCATGCTGCTGGCTTGAAACCATTTATTTCTCCTAGTCACTATGTTACAGCCCAGGTTTGTACTTGTCCTGTTCCATAAATCATTAGCTTAATTGAGAAAGAGACCAGATCCTTATTAATCGCAATTATCCTTTGAGACAACATCCCCCACCCCCCACCCCCCCCCCACACACAAAATCCAACAAAATCAGATGAACAGACGTAGTCTAGTTTGAATCTGGTCCTCATCTTCTAAACCATTTCAGAAGAAATTATTCTGGCATAGTATAATTCTGATGTCATATCCATTTGTATATAATAAGGATAGTTAAAATATTTTTCCAATAAGTGCCTAAGAATGAAACTCTCTCTCTTATATATTTGCTACAGTGGAGGATTTGGATTCAGAGGACCTAGCTTGTATTTCTGAGGTATATCACATATGCTATTGAGCATTCTTTATTTCTCAAAGTGCTTTCATGGCTTCCCTCTCAACACATCCTCAGCACAACCCAAAAAGGGAAAGAGGACAAGTTGTAAATGAGGAGGGTGCAGTATCTACATAGGACTACAGTGAACAGTCTGAGGTCTTAAGTCAGACAAAGACAGAAGTCAGACCCCGTACCTCTAACTTCTAGTCTAGGGGCCTTTGCCTTCAGTTGCACTATGATTTTACACAAACTAGGATGGGTGTTACATAAGGAGTCATAGCAGCTTAGCCTCTGGGCTCTCAGTCTTTCTGTCAGTGGATCACTCTTATCTTTCTTCCCCCCTGGGGTCATTCAATCACACAACTGGGTTCACAGTAGGGAGCTGGGACATGAGCAAAATCTGAGAAAGACATTTAGGGTCTCAAGCAATGTTAAGATTTAATGGACACACTTCAACCGAACCCAATGACAATTAAAATACCAAACCAGAAAAGAAGCATGAGAACATCCAGGAGAGTTCTTAGTTTTCCTAAATGGATACCTGGATGCTTGCTTTCTCACATAATTTTTTTCCAAAGAACATTTTGGAGGGGTCTCCTGCTTTATAGATATTCCAAGCATGTATACATTGTGCAATCAAAAGCAGCCACTTGGAAGTGAATAGCAAAGAACACACTCAGAAACACACATACTTCTCATCTTACACATAACCAATGCCTACAGCAAGGGACTCTACCAAACCAGTGCCACCTCAGGCCCAGCTTGCTGTTGGGGTATGTTGTCAGATCTCTGAGGAAAGTTTCCATGAAGAAAGGCACAACAAACAATGTGCTTCCCTGAGGTGCCATCCTGTCAACTCTGTTTCCTTCCACCAGGGCTAGAAGACTGGGTGCTCTTCTAACCAAGTCAGAATCATTTAGCTCATGAATAATCCTGTCACAACTAGTGATACGCTCCACTAGAATCATTCAAAGTTAATACAAGTGTAAGTTTAAGAGCTTGATAAAATCCAAACACAGCTTCCTTGCTGGGGACGTCGGTGGTACCAAAGAAAGGAATAGTGGGCCCAATAACTTGATAATAAATATGCCCCTTAAATTGCCAGTGGGAGGATACAATTCCCATTGTGTCCATTAACTCAGGAATTGTTCTTTCCGTTTGCAAGTGAGTTTTGAAAGGAACAATTTGCATTTCCAACAACGGTGTCTCAAGCCTGTGACAAGATTTAAACTCCATATCAAACTTCACTCTGGCAACTGTATATTATCTTGTCCTAACTCTTCAATTAGACATTTAGTTATGAATTGATTTCCCTGGTAAGTAGTTGATTCTGTGGTGGAGGTGAGGCAGAGGAAAGGATTGCTGTGTGGCCCCCACTCTTTGCAGTGCTGGTTTGCTCATCTAGACACACAAATCATACATGTGTTTATGGTGGCAACTGGTCCTAGTGGCCCAGTTATATTTAAATTCAAAGTACAAACTTTAACAAAAAATTATTCATGGTTTACTGTGGAAGAAAGCCAGGGTGACAGCTAGCCACTTTCTCTGTAAATAAGCAAGATAATAACCAGGCAGCACATGTAAATGATAGCTGCTGCATATTTTAAGCAGTGATGGTATCTCTGCTAAAACAATACTTTATTCTAAATTATGTTTCATCTGAGACCAATAATATTGGGAGTGAGTCATTAGCCTCTGTTTTTCTTTGAAAAGAGCTGATTATGTGTTATCAATTCCAAAGACCTACCTGTAGTTAAAGCCGAGGACAGCTCTCTGAAGTGATCAGGGATCTCACCTTGCCAGAGAGAATTTCCCCAAAGGACTAGGATTAGCTGCCTCCATGCATTGAGCACCCATTAACTGCAAGGTTTTTATATTTGGAAACAGGGATTGAACCCATTATAACCTAAGTGCATAGCAGCCAAAGCAGTGTCTTGTGGATTTGGGAAAGAAGGGAGATCGGTTTTGATGGTCCTTGACCCTGACTGTCCACAGTTGAGCTCATGTGTGGAGAAATTTCAGCCCTGCTACATCCTTCTCATTCAACCCTCCTCCCCCACATGTACATTTATGCAGGCTCAACCTCATCCTAGGTTGTGGGATTAATCCTGAACTGAGGATCAAAGGAAGAAAAAGTTGGCCCCAACCTCATCCTCTGAAAGGCAGCACCTTCCTCTGTTTGTCTAGTTCCCTCCGGGAGTGCACCATGAACTGATAATATCAAAAGATGGAAAGAGTCTGGACCCCTGAAAAACCAAATGGATAAGAATTTACACTTAGTTGCACTGCAATCTACTTGAGCAAAAAGCAAACTGTCCTATGATAATTCACTGAGATGGGGGATTTATTAGTTGCTAACAAACTATAAAATAATGCACACCTCTTTCCCTGGACCCCACCAAGCACCCCCATCATTTAGCCAGAATGACATATGTGCTGTCATTTCAAATGCCAATCTTACCCTTTAAAGTCTTCTTCAATCATTAGTCTTCTTTTGACTCCTGGCAACTCTCCACCACCCATTGAAATGTTGGCTGTCCCTCCACTGTGTGATGGGGTCAGTAAGAAATGAAATGAATCAAAGCTCCTGGCTGTGCCCCAGCAAGTTGGCTGCAAGTACAGCCAGTTTTAATTGATGGAGCAACTTACTGAGTCTCTAAATTAAAATATTCGATTTGAGCCACATGACATCCTAGGATCTGCCTGACCTCTCTCTGGGGCTCAGAGGTGGTGACATCGGAATACAGCAGGAAGCGGTAAGTGCACCTGTTCTGTAATTAAGGTCCTTCCTCACTCTTCAGGGAATGATGCCAAAGCTTTGACTTGAGACACAGGGCAGATAAAATGTTAATTGCAATCATGTAGGAGGAGGCACAAGGTATGAGCTGCACTGCTCACCTTGTTAAGTCAGATTTCCAGAAGGCGGTATCTGAGGGTTGATGGCTCTATTAGCATTCTTACTGTGCTTTCTAAGCCTATAATATTTGCTGAACTCTCTCCACCAAACACATGGTTAAGAAGAGAAAAGGTGCCTGGTAGGTAAGAACAATGGGGCTCACAAGTGACAACTTACAGGACTGGGGGATGTTATACATGCAGAATTACTATTATGCATCGTACATTAAGTCTGTCTGGAATGAATGCTGATCCAATTCTGTCAAACACAGAACACCAAAAGGCACATGTGCTCAAAGTATGCTCCCTTAGAAAATGTCCATATGAAGATGCTCACTGGGAAATGTGTAAGCATTTTTCCCTTTGGTAAGTATATCAATAGATTTTGAGGAATTGACACAAACAAATTTAAAAGGGAAAGGAGAGTGGGGCGCCTGGGTGGCGCAGTCGGTTAAGCGTCCGACTTCAGCCAGGTCACGATCTCGCGGTCCGTGAGTTCGAGCCCCGCGTCAGGCTCTAGGCTGATGGCTCGGAGCCTGGAGCCTGTTTCCGATTCTGTGTCTCCCTCTCTCTCTGCCCCTCCCCCGTTCATGCTCTGTCTCTCTCTGTCCCAAAAAAAATAAAAAAAAATAAAAATAAAACAAAAAAAAAATAAAATAAAAGGGAAAGGAGAAATTATTGGCATAGCTCTCACCCTTAGGTGAAAACTGACCCCAGTCTTCTGACTGCTGTCCAGTGGCATTCCATTATACTACTCCCTGGTATCACAGTGATCACACCTTTTCTATGAATAAACTTAGGATGTCAAATATATGGCATCTGAGTAGACACTATCTAACTCCACTATGTCATATCTAGCTAATTAATCTCAGCACTGTTGTTCAACCACATTCTCCAGATGGCCAGTACTAATTGACCAAGGTTAATAAAAGAGATGAAACTAATTGTTCATTCAGATACTGGACATTGCATTTATTATTCTGCTAATAATGCCTTGAAGGTATCCCACTAGCACCCATCTCCTCCCACCCCCAGACCCCTACAGTATGCTCAGGAAGTCAGATTGATCAGGGCACAAAGTCCACCTTCATTAGCCTCTGGCTATGGATCCTGGGAACACTCACCTGACTTTTCTTTTCTTTTCTTTTCTTTCTTATGAAAAGAACTGAATGCCTTTTTATTTTTTTATTTTTGAAATATAATTTATTGTCAAGTTAGCTATCATACAGAGTACACAGTGTGCTCTTGGCTTCAGGAGTAGATTCCCATGATTCATCACTTACATACAACACCCAGTGTTCATCCCAACAAGTACCCTCCTCAATACCCATCACCAATTTCCCCTCCCCCCTAGTGCACCCATCAATCCTGTTTGTTCTCTGTATTTAAGAGTCTCTTATGGTTTAACTCTCTCTCAGTTTGTAACTATTTTTTCCCTTCCATTCCCCCATCGTCTTTTGTTAAGTTCTCAAATTCCACATTTGAGTGAGAACATATGATATCTGTCTTTCTCTGAGTGACTTATTTCACTTAGCATAATATCCTCCAGTTGCATCCATGTTGTTGCAAATGGCAAGATTTCATTCTTTTTCATTGCTGAGTAGTATTCTGTTGTATATGCATACATCACATCTTCTTTATCCATTCATCTATTGATGGACATTTGGGATCTTTCCATAATTTGGCTACCTTTCTGATCCTCTGTTGTATTACTGAAACCATTCCCCATAGGATTAATGGTTGAATCTAGCAGAAAATTTAAAGCTTGTCTTTCAGAGAACTGTTTCTCCCTGATCAGGTATCTTTCCTTTTCAGATCCCACTAACAAATCCACTAGCTATTTCTGCAGAATCCTGGACTCAAGGTTAAGTGAAATGGTTCCAGCCTCAGAGAAAGCAAGGCCCTATATTCCTAGCCTGAGATAACAAGCCCAAGACCCTATCCAGTCTATACCAGCTCTTGGAGCATGCCCACAGCCTCCTCTCCTTGTCCTAGATAAAATTTTGCCTCATTCTTATGTTGCCTCCACCTTAGAGTAAACATAGGATGTATGTTTCATACATACATACATACATGAACACATGCTCAATGTACATGTTCCATCATTCCTTATGAATAGTCATAAGGTCCCCTGACCTTTTTCATCAATATGTATGTCATCTCAACCCCTATGATTCTAAAAAAATTGGTTTGTCCCCTTTGAGGGTGGGGGATTTGAAGCTCGTGCTCCTGTCTCTTCATCTGGCTGCTTCTTGAATCAACACTTCCCTTGTTGTATACCTGATGTGTCAGAGATTGGCTCTGCTGTACCTCAGACAAATGGATTCAGGTTCAGTCACATTATGCATAAAAATGAGAAATAATGAAATTTTTATTACAGTATGATTGGGTAAGTATTATATAAGATGAAATATATGAAAATACCTAGCACAATGCCTGGCATATCAAGGGTGCTCAATAAGCATGGGTTCATTTCATTTTTCAGCATGAATAGCATTGAGATGCCATCCAGGGACAAAGATAACTTGCTCTCAGGTCTTATTTTTCTTTTACTCCCCCATAATGTTACACCTATTAAGTAAGAAACATAAACTCCATGACTTACTTCACACTTAGAAACAGGATTCACAATAGTGCTGAAAATATGAAGGCATGCATGCAAAATGATTTTTCAAATATTGAATTTTGTTCCCAACAATGTTGGCAGAGAAAATTGGTATAAGCTATAGGGTTTCATGCATTACTACTAGAATGAAGTTAAAGCTTCCTGGGCTTTTTCATGGAAGAGGCTAGAAGATGGAGGCTGGAATCTTTGGCATGTGTTAATTAACAAAAACAATGCTGGGAACAACTTTGGGAGATGAGGAAGAGGAGTCTCTTGTTTTCCTAGAACAATAGCTGGAACTCAGAGCCCGTCAAACTCTGCCTACAGATGCCCTATAGGTGCCACAGAAGTCAAGCAGATTATCAAGGAGAAGTGAATGTGAGATAAGAAGAGAAGCAGCAAGCCCACAAGCCTGTTCTCTAAGGCCTGTAACAAGGCAAGACTGAAATCTTTGAGCAACAGATAATGTCAGTTCCTTCAATCAATGAAAAATCTCCAGCACCACAGAGAAGACCATTGAGGTTGGAGTGAGCCAGGTAGGTCAAGACAAAAGAAACCTGTTTCCATCTGATATGTATGTTAAGGGAAGATCCCTGAAGGCCATTTCAATGGCTCCACAAAGCCTATAAGACAAAATCTGAACCTCTAAGCATAACCTACAAGGCCCTCCATGGCCTAACCCCACCATTTTCTCTAGTCTCATCTCTTACCACTCTCTGCCTCATAGAGCAGCTCCACATTGCTTAAAACTCTGTGCATACCATGATGTTCCTCTTCTGTGGGCCTTTGCTCACATTGTGTCCTCCACCTGGAAGACATTCTCTCCCTTCTTCCATTCCTCCCACCAACCTCTTCCAATTCTCCTGCTTGATTCCTTGTCTTCTAAACCTCAACAATCACAGTGGCGACTGGGTGGCTCAGTCAGTTAGGCATCCAACTTCAGCTCAGGTCATGATCTCCCAGTTCATGGGTTTGAGCCCCATGTCAGGCTGTGCTGACAGCTCAGAGCCTGGAACCTGTGTCCTCCTCACTCTCTGCCCCTGTCCTGCTCGCACTCTGTCTCTGTTTGTCTCTCTCTCTTAAAAATAAACATTAAAATAAATAAGTAAACAGACAAACAAAAACTCAACAACCCCAGGGAGTCTCCCACAAACTGTGTCACATGCTTTTTCCATGTGTCCATTAATTTACTGAGCATAAGCCCTGTCCCTGCACTTACCATCCTGCTTTATGACTAACCACCTCTGAATCTTCTAGTTTAACCTATAAACAGCAAGAGGACAGGACTCCATGCTTTCCAGGGCTGTAGAGCCAGTGCCTAGCACTGTGCTTGGTACAGAACAGTACAGAAATGGTTACTGGATAAATGATGCCTGGATGAGGAACGAATGACTAATGAATGCCTTAAACATGGAAAGGGAGTAAAAGAGGGAAACCACATCTTACAGACCACCTACTAATCACTCCAACCACTCCCACCCAGAGATATGGAAGTGTTTAGGTGACAATATGTGGGAAACACTTAAGACTGGGGTTTCTAGAATTGTCACACTAGCTCTCCCACCACACAGAGAGGCAGCCAACCTACCTAGCCCTGAGTATATCCAGTTTCTTTCCCCAGAGATGGCCTTAAAGTTACATTCCTTTTTTTACCCCTTCTGATATAGAAAAATCCCCAGTGCTCAAACACTAATCATGTTAGACTGCATGTCACTTCAGTTGACACCAGAGGTGAAGCTATGTCCACTCCAGCCTCAGCTCGTCATCAAACCTGATGACAGTGTGATGATAAAAAGTGACATGAGACACGGCTAGCATACGTGCACCACCCACTCTTGGTGATGTGAGAGATTTAGCTCACAAGCATTTTAAGAGCAGAAGGAAAGAAAGTGGTTTCTCAAAATTTGTGGTTGGAATAAAAAGGATAGGTAAAGTACCCTCCAGACAGCATCATGATACAAATGGTATTAAGTGATGCAGTATTTTTTGTGAGCCATTTAACTCATTACTCCCTGACATAATAATAAATGTTACAAATATCCAGTTCATATTACAACCTTGCTTTCCAAGAGACCAGTGGATCTGTTACTTACACCACACAGGAGTCAATATGGGAGCTACGGAGGATAGAAAAATGTTTATTTTGTGGCCCCTCGAAAGGTTATCAATTCAGCCTATTTGCTACAATGTACACTTTCTTCCATTAATACATTTAACAAATATTTGTTGAGTTCCCACTCTGTGCACACCACTACATGAAGTATTGGAGGCTTAGTTGGGTCAAGAGGGAGGAGGGATGACAAGACTGGGAGGGTGAACTGACATCTGAAATGCAAGTTGATGAGATCCTAAAATAAATCTTTCTTTGGCAATTTTTCAGTGATGTTCCCTTTAACTTTGTGGATCCAAACTGGGTTTGCAATGTTTGTGATAGCGAGTGTCAAGTTTATGTTCTATCTTTCTTAGAAGGTGAAGTAGAAGTAGCTTTTGGATATAAGCAGAAGTCTTAACCAAAGATGCAACAAGAATTGATTTATTCATTAATAGAAGATACAGCATCCACAGTAACCCTGATCTAAATATCCTGGTAAGAAAACTAGGAGAAATGGAAAGGTAATGAAGAAACTCCAGGAGCTTTAGAGAATTCAGAGAATGAGGAAAGGTGTTTAAAGGTTAAATGAATAATTAATGTTTAATAAAATTAACAGTGATTAATAGCAAAGTGGCATTTCATCTTAACACCTGGTACCACTATTGGAGAGAGAATTAAAATCATCAGAGAAGTGACTTATAAGGACTTAAGTAGGTGGTGAAAGCCTAAGGATTTAGGACCAGGATATGTGAAAAGGGCAAAAGAAAAGGGAAAGAGTTGATTTTTCTCCCAAGGGCAGGAGAGATGAATGAGAAAACAAGGAAATAGGGAAGGTAGTGCTGATACTGGGCATAGAGACATGAGCCAAGAGAGCCACTGGCACAAAGTTGGCTCTAAAGAATTTTAGGAAGGAGAAATTCTAATATCCAAGGTTAAAATTGTTTCACGTGCAAGCGTGCAATGTCACCCTCTCCTCTTTTCCTCTAAAACTTACAAAACCTCTCAAAAAACTTTAGGCTACTATAGTTTTCCTGGAATCCAATGAGTTTTATATTGAATTACACAGAAAAGCACACACACACACAAAAATGCGTGTGGGAATAGAATTCCTGAGGCAAACAAGGGCAAGGGATTATAATCCCTGCAAAGAATTCACCGAGCCCTTGAAAACTCCCACAGACATTTGAGGGGTTGCTTACTTCTAGATTACTTTGGATCTTTGAGGCCACTGGGAGTTGCTATCAGGGGCACAATTTTGGGGCATCCATCTGTAGGGGTTATGATTGTGTCAACTGGCCTTCAAACAATCAAAATCTGGAAAGTCATCTTTCTTCCTTGGCAGAAAAGTAAAAGTTTCTAATCAAAAGCAAGACTTCGCAATTAAAAGCACAGTTGAAACTTAATCAGTTGGTATGGTCAAGTAAATGCTACATTTTCTTTCCTAATCTACCACTGAGTGCAAACAGGCAATAGAGACAAATGATTTTTCTATGAAAGTTCATATAATATGACCACAACTTTCAAGAGAATCTTGAAATCAGCAATTGTAATAAACCTCATTTTTCTCACTACAAAATAAAGTTATTTAAAGTTATTTTTTAAAAAGCTTTTTAAGTTTGTTTATTTTTAGTAAGAGAGAGCATGAGCAGAGGACAGTGAGAGAGAGAGAGAGAGAGAGAGAGAGAGAGAATCTTAAGCAGGTTCTGCAGGGTCAGTGCAGAAATCAATGTGGGGTTCAAACTCACAAAACTGAGATCATGACCTGAGCCAAAATCAACAGTCAGACGCTTAACCGAATGAGCCACCCAGGCGCCCTGAAAAATGAAGTTATTAATGGCGACATTTGAATAACGTCTGTAGTCTAGTTAACAGTATTGTACCAATGTCAGTTTCCTGGTTTTGGTAATATATGTAGTTATGTAAGATGTCATTATAAATTGGGTTAAGGCTACATGGGACCTCTTTGTACTAGTTTTACAACTTCTTATAAGTCTAAAATATAAGATAAAAAGTTTGAAAGAAATGGTGTTAATATCTTTTTCACAGGTAGTAATGACTAAATGGGATAAAACATGAAAATATATTGTTAAATTGCCAAAAGTGCATGATTCTTGGTGGTTTAATAATCATTCCTATTCTCCAGCTCTCAAAACCAATGGTTTTTCTCAGGGTAATAATAGCTAATGCATATGTACCCCTTACATGCGTCAGCTACCATTTTAGTTTTTTTAAGTCTGTTACCTCATGTAAGTCTCTCAACAATTCCATGATAGACTAATAATGGTTTTCTTTTTGCAGGTGAGCAAAATGAGGCTGAGGGAAGAGACATTTGGTAAAAGTCACATAGCTTAGAACTGGGTAGAATTGGGTCACAAAGCTAGATCTCAGATTCTAGTGCCGGAGCTCTTCAATACCACACACAATGCCTCTCCTTTTGCAGTCTCACCTCCCCAAGATACCAGAATAAAAGAGATTATGGTTTGTATTCATTTGTTTATTTGCTGCATAAAAAGTCACGGCAAACTCAGTGGCTTAAAGCAATACTCTTTTATTATCTCATCATTCTGTAAGTCACAAAGTTGGAGTATGGCATGGCTGGGTTCTCAGCTCACATACTCATGCACTGAAATCAAGGGGTTGGGTACCTGTATTTTCATATAGAGCTCAAGGTCCTCTCCATGTTCAGATGGCTGTGGCAGAATTCATTTCTTTGCATTTTAAGACTAAGGTCTCCATCTCCTTGCTGACTGCCAACCAGAGGACACTCACAGCTCCTCGAGGGTACTCTGATACCGTGCCATGTAGCTCCCTTTATCTTCAAAGCCAGCAATGGAGACTCTCCCTACATAAAATCCTTTTGGATTTCAAATCTCTATCCCTGGAAGAGTCTAGGCTGTTTTAAGGGCCCACCTAACTAGGTCGTCAGTCCAGGATAATGTTCCTTTTTGTAAAACCATCTGTGTCACATAAATAACATAAAGATGGCATGGCATATATCAGAGTCACAGCTTGGGGATTACCTAAGGGTCAGGATCTTCAGAGCCCTCAGAATTCTGCCTATCCCAGTGCTTTTCCAACACTGCCAACCTTCTTAACCTTGAAGTACAAGGGTATGAAAAGATAAAAGACCATCTCAAGTTAACCTCAAAATGCAGTTAACTGGCTAACCCAGGCCTTTGGTATGTATTATACAACTGGGAAAAGTGGTGTGCTACCTTTCCCAGAGTTCCTTGATTAATGGAGACTTAAATGCATACCAAGAGTCAATGTTCTCTTGTTGTTGTTTATTTACTGTCCTATTTTGACTAGGACAGAAATTGCTATGAAAAGAATATATCAAGGAACACATGGAATGACAGCTTATCAGGATAACTAGGAAAATCCAGACTACATTCACTCATGCGACATGGTTACTCTTTAGGGGACTCATAGAGGCACGACTCTCCAAATGGACTACTTTGAGTATTTTCCTGTCAGATCAACTGTTGCTAAATGTTAAACGTAAAGAGGCCAAAATACTAAAGTATCAAAGGTTTTAGACCTCCCTCTCCACCAGAGGACAAAGAAAATGCTATATTCACCCCCCAGCTCTTCTTCCTCTCCCCCACTGCTCCTGCAACACCTACCACTCTCCAGGAAAGAACATCAGGGCCAGACTGTTATTTGGATTTGTGACAGAATCATTACAGAAGGGGCAGGAAGAACAAGACTTAGGGAGGTTGAGGTAAGAAAGTCCTTTACAAGAAAGGCTAAGTCAATTTATAAATTAAAAAGCTGAAGAGAAGGAAGAGATAAGACAGAAAAATGTGTGCAAGCTGAAAGCAAAAAGTAGCAGGGGGTGGAGTTAGAAAATGAGCCACTTGAGAGAATATGGGATAGGAAGAACAAGGAATCTTTCAACCTCTTCTGGAAAAAAAATTCTTAACTCAATCTGAATATTAATTTGCTTGAGGGGGGAGGATGTTCCTAAATCTACTAAAACTATATGTAAAATTGTGTGTGAATATAATTTCTTGAAAATTAATCTATAAAGATTCTGGGAAGGTTATTTGACCCTAAAAATATTGTGAGAAAGGTACCATTACTATGGGAAGAGCTCCAGAAAATGCCTGTATTCTTCTGGATAAGACACAGGGTTATTATAGTAAAGGACTCAGACAATTACAGGCAAACAGAGGCCCTGAAGATATAAGTCACTGGCTTCCTGGTTATGCATGGGGCAGGACATACCTAGCACATACATCATAAAAGTGTACCCAGTATTTGATGGTTGAGAAAGCTGGCCTAGTAGATATTCTATTGTCGCTTGGTAACAGTATGTGGTGGCCAGCCTCCAAAATGGCAACCAATGACCACTTCTTTCTGGTTTCTACACTTTTTTGCACTCTTTTTGCATAGTGAACCAGGGGAGGCTTGAGTGACCAACAGAACACAGAAGTGGTAATATTTTGCTATGGAGATTAAGTCATGGAGGTCAAGTGTTGTGGCCTCTGCCTTGGTCTTTTGGATTTCTTACTCTGGAAAGCTAGCCACCATGTCAAGAGGGCACTCAAGTTGCCCTATAGAAAGTCCCACGTGGAGAGGAACAGAGGTCTCTCAGCAAGAGCAAGCATCAACTTATCAGTTACATGAATGAGCCAAACTAGAACTGGATCCTCCAGTCCCCATCAAACTTTTTTTTTTAATTTTTTTTTAATGTTTATTTATTTTTGAGACAGAGAGAGAGACAGAGCATGAACGGGGGAGGGGCAGAGAGAGAGGGAGACACAGAATCGGAAGCAGGCTCCAGGCTCTGAGCCATCAGCCCAGAGCCCGACGCGGGGCTCAAACTCATGGACCGTGAGATCGTGACCTGAGCTGAAGTCGGACGCTTAACCGACTGAGCCACCCAGGCACCCCCCCCCCCCCATCAAACTTTCAAATGACTGTAATCCTGGCTAATGTCTGAATGTAATCTCATGATATATTCAAGCCAGAACTACACAGTCATGATGCTCCAGAACACCTGATCTACATATGTTGTATAAAATAGTCAATTATTATTCTATAAGCCACTGAATTTTTTGAATAATTTGTTACCTAGTATCTAGCTAGTTAATAGGCCAATGTGCAGAGGTGGTGCTCAATTATGAATTACTAACACTGATATTCAATCTAATATAAACAAAGGTAACATCTGATAAAAACATAAATGCATGTTTTTGCTAATTATGAATGATAATGGTGCCATAACTTATAAAGCACACAGTAGCACATTTTTACCATTGGCTGGCAATGAGTTTATTCCCTCCTGGTTACAGTGGGAAAATGCAATGCTTATATTTTCTTTTGACATACTGATTTCACAAGCTACTATAGATCCCTCTAACTCTGCAATAAAACCACTACCTATCAAACAACAACACCAAAAAAATCCACGTCCTTTCTACATTGCTTGCCTTTACAATAACAAAGGGAAAAGCTTATACTAATCCTCAGCTGGATTTAGAAACCAAAGAAAGTGAAATGTAGCGGTATGCTAGTGACATAATAATGAAAATCATCAAATTGGCATTAATACTGTTGATGGAATTTGTTTAAGTAATAAATTTAAATGTATTCACTACACACCTTGAATAATATTATATTCTCTACAATCAAAAATTAATAAGCATGAAAGTCTACAATGTTTTTATTTCTGAAAAGAACAAATATTATGGCCTCATAAGAACAATTGAGTGATCTCAATATTTTCTCCCTCAAATATAAGGCAATTAAACATGAACCAACCACGAAGAAATATTAATAACTACAAAATGAAAACCACTGAGGAAAAACTCACAAACAAATGATGGATTGTGTAAACTAGATCATTAAAGCCTAGTAATTTCCAAGGTTTGCTGAACAGATAAAGTATTATTTATTTACAACATGAGGAATTATAGTCCCTCCCTTTTGCAGTACTCTGGTAATGACAAACAGTGTCATTTGGAGCATTTTCAGAAGGCAAACTGTATATTTCTAGAGGTAAACTATATTTGTGTTTCAATGAGAAGACCAAAGTCTCTCTCAAAAATAAATAAATAAACATTAAAAAAAAGAAGTTCAAGAAAGACAGGTGATTGCTGAGCTTTTACTGATAATCTTTTTAAACATCTAACAGCAGGGATGAGCATGTCTGTAGCAAGTGACAAGAAGAAAGTTAAACTAGTATAGGCAATAATAATAATAATAATAATAGCAACACATAGTGAGATTTATTAAATACTTACTGTAGATTGAAAAAGTGACCATAATCACTCCTAGCTCTCCCCCCATTTAAACTCTTTGCAATGTGACAGATTTTCGTATGAAAAGGTAGTCTACTTCTCCATTTCACAGACGAGGGTTGGCCTCATGACTTGCTTGGTCTAAGCACCATGAGAGAAAGGATGTGGGAGGGCTTGCTGGAGGATGTGGGACCATGCAGAGATAAACTAAGCCATCTCAGAAACTTACCACAGACGCATTAGTGAGCAGATCTGAGACAAGAATAACCACCCAGCAGAACCCAGAAAAAAAGGCCAACCCATAGAATCATAAGTTCAATTGATGGTTGTTTTAAGTCACTAACTTTGGGGTAGTTTATTATGTAGCAATAGTTAACTGGTATGTGCCAAGCATTACCTAAAGTGTGTTACACACATTATTTAATATAATCCTTGCCACATGCTATGAGGTAGGTAGTATTAGTATCTCCATTTTAGAGGTGAGAACCTGAGGCATAGAACAACAGAGGGAATTCATTGTTTAATGTACCTGAAATATTCCAAGGATATGATCCTACTGGATTCAGGTATGACTGGTCTAGATCTTTAGGCAATGTCACCAGGACTCTGCTTTAATTATTATCCATTTCTGGCTCCACTTTTCTCTTCACTGTATGGATTTATCCTCAAAGTCCCCTTCCCTGGGCTGGCTATCTGCTCATAATCCAGAGGAAAATAGCTCAGGTAAAAGTCTAGGGAGGCTCTGACTAGCTAGACCTAATCATGTGCCCAATTCAAGGACCAGGGGGCAGGTGAAACCTTATGACTGGCAGTTCCATCAGAATCACCTGGTGGGGACGGGCTAGAGAGCAATAGTTCTGGGATGGAGAAATGAATACTGGGCGGACAGTAGCATTATGCCCTCTGCAATGATTCGCAGATTCATTACGTGGATTCTAGGACCCCTGAGTGCTGACGTGATTGGAAATATTTGAACTATAACATCGAGTCTGTCTAGAACCTGGTGTACCCTCCAACACACAAAACCAAGGACTCCACTCTTCTAGTCCCCAGGCACCCTTCTCTTCTCCCATCTCTCCATGCCACCTTGTCACAGCTCCTCTCCCTGAATAATAAGAACACTCTCTGGCACTTTTTAGTTTTATAGATTTAGCTGATGTTTGAAGAACAGCATTTTCTCCACAGCTAAATTGGAAAGTGGATTATTTGCTTTACAAAAAGATTCTCGACTTTACAAAGGATTTCCCAGAAGAGGACTTTAAATAGCAACCTCCCCCTAGTGCATTTAAACTATAATTCCATTTGCAAGCTACTGCTTCTCAATACCTCAAATTTAGTTTACTTGAGGGGCTAGGCTAGGCAGGGACTTCTAAAAGTCCCTCCAACTCAA
Source organism: Panthera uncia (assembly GCF_023721935.1). Classification (NCBI taxonomy): domain Eukaryota; kingdom Metazoa; phylum Chordata; class Mammalia; order Carnivora; family Felidae; genus Panthera; species Panthera uncia. The sequence goes on from NC_064816.1 coordinate 47,887,821, forward strand.
AAAGTACATGAGTCTGACCAACAACTCATAGCAAAGACCAGGATAGTGGTACTTGTTGTTCTCACCTGTAAAAGGTGTGTAAGAATGTCACCTACCACAAAGTTATGTTGTGAGGACCAAATTAGTTAAGATAGATGACATGTCTAGCACATTGCTAGTACAAATCAAGTAGTCTGCCTGCAACTACTTTGACTAGCTTCCAACCCGTTTGGGCTTCCTAGCCAGAGGTGTCCATTCAAAATGTAAATTCTACCTTGTCACACCATTCCACTCAAAATCTCAATAGTTTTTCAATGCCACAATCAAAAACCTCATTCCTTGGAAGATTCAATGAGAGCCCAATGCCTGGCCTTCCCCTGGCTGCTAGAACCATTACTCACCATTCTCATTCCCATCTTTACACAAAATCTGATATTTTCTCCAAATTACAAGAAAATGAAATTTCTTCTCCTCTTCTTCTACCTCCTCCTGTGAGCCTCAGCTCCATTTCTGTGCTCTCCTTTGCAATGAAACTTCTTGAAAGATTTGTCCATGTTCATGGTCTTTAGTTGTTCCCTCCCCACTCCCTACTTGAAATCTCCACTTGGATATAAAATGCAAATCTTATCGGCATGTCCAGCAACGAACTCCTAGTCCCCTCCTTCTCTATCTTGCTCTTCCTGGACTTTTTCTCACATAAGTTGACGCAAATCCAAACTTCTGGAAATCTTGCAGAAGTGTCTGTCTATCCATACCCACCATCCATATCCATCAGTTAACCCTATTGCCTCACCTTCAGAGTACAAGTGAAGAATGACCACTTCTCACTAACTGCACTGCCTTCCACTGGCCTATGCCATAGCTGTCTATTGTTGGAATTACTGCAATAGCCTCCTCATTACCTTGGCTTCCACCCTTGGCTCCCAAACCTTTATTTCCAGTAGAGTAGGAAGATAAATCCTGTTTAAACAGCAAGTCAGATCATGTCCTGATTGCTGAAAACCCTTCAGTAGCCATTTCACTCCGAGCAAAAGCCAAAGCCCAACAAAGACCAGAAGGCCCTCTGTAATCTAACCACCACCCAGATCTTTTTAGCTTATTTCCTACTAACTCCCCACCTGGTCCACTCTGCTCCAACCATGCCAGCCTGCAACCTTTCCTGAACATGACAAGCACACTCCCATCTTTTAACCTGGCTGTGTTCTCTACCTGAAACACTTTTTCACTGGGTATCTGTGGAGTTCACCCCTCACCCTTCAGACTGTCACCTTCATAATGAGGCTCCCCTTTATCAGTACCTTCAAAAGCAGGAGTTGCCCCCACCTGGAGATACTCATGATTCTCGTTACCCCTCACCATCTGTTTCCCTTGCCACTTTCTAATGTACTATGTAATTTCATTATTAGGTTTATTATTCACTGACTCTCCCTTTCCCATATATTAGCTCCTCAAGGACTGTAATCTTAGTGTGTGTTGTTCATGTATCCCACACAATCAGAAAAAAAAAAGCCCAGCATATAACAGATGCTCAATAAATATGTTAACTAAGTAGATGCTCTTGTCATGCTGGTCTTCCATTCTCCTAAAACTTGAAGCTATAGTTCATACATCACTTCCTCAGAAAAACCCTCACTGATCTCCCTGGTAAATTTCCTTAATGACAGACCCAAAGTCCCTCTGCTTCACAGAACTTGTTTTTTAAAGTTTATTTATTTTAAGAAAGTGTGCGTATGTGAACCACAGAGAGAGAGGAGGAGAGAGAATCCCAAGCAGGCTCCATGCTCTCAGTGCACAGCCTAAAGCAGGGCTTGATCTCACCAACCTGGAGATCATGACCTGAGCCGAAATCAGGAGTCAGACGTTTACTTGGATGAGCCACTCAAGTATCCCTCCTTCATAGCACTTTTTTTTTTCAATATATGAAATTTATTGTCAAATTGGTTTCCATACAACACCCAGTGCTCATCCCAAAAGGTAACCTCCTCAATACCCATCACGCATCCTCCCCTCCCTCCCACCCCCCATCAACCCTCAGTTTGTTCTCAGTTTTTAACAGTCTCCTATGCTTTGGCTCTCTCCCACTCTAACGTCTTTTTTTTTTCCTTCCCCTTCCCCATGGGTTTCTGTTAAGTTTCTCAGGATCCACATAAGAGTGAAACCATATGGTATCTGTCTTTCTCTGTATGGCTTATTTCACTTAGCATCACACTCTCCAGTTCCATCCACGTTGCTACAAAAGGCCATATTTCATTCTTTCTCATTGCCACGTAGTATTCCATTGTGTATATAAACCACAATTTCTTTATCCATTCATCAGTTGATGGACATTTAGGCTCTTTCCATAATTTAGCTATTGTTGAGAGTGCTGCTATAAACATTGGGGTACAAGTGCCCCTATGCATCAGTACTCCTGTATCCCTTAGGTAAATTCCTAGCAGTGCTATTGCTGGGTCATAGGGTAGGTCTATTTTTAATTTTCTGAGGAACCTCCACACTGCTTTCCAGAGCGGCTGCACCAATTTGCAATCCCACCAACAGTGCAAGAGGGTTCCCGTTTCTCCACATCCTCTCCAGCATCTATAGTCTCCTGATTTGTTCATTTTGGCCACTCTGACTGGCGTGAGGTGATATCTGAGTGTGGTTTTGATTTGTATTTCCCTGATAAGGAGCAACGTTGAACATCTTTTCATGTGCCTGTTGGCCATCTGGATGTCTTCTTTAGGGAAGTGTCTATTCATGTTTTCTGCCCATTTCTTCACTGGGTTATTTGTTTTTTGGGTGTGGAGTTTGGTGAGCTCTTTATAGATTTGGGATACTAGCCCTTTGTCCGATATGTCATTTGCAAATATCTTTTCCCATTCTGTTGGTTGCCTTTTAGTTTTGTTGGTTGTTTCCTTTGCTGTGCAGAAGCTTTTTATCTTCATAAGGTCCCAGTAATTCACTTTTGCTTTTAATTCCCTTGCCTTTGGGGATGTGTTGAGTAAGAGATTGCTACGACTAATGTCAGAGAGGTCTTTTCCTGCTTTCTCCTCTAGGGTTTTGATGGTTTCCTGTCTCACATTCAGGTCCTTTACCCATTTTGAGTTTATTTTTGTGAATGGTGTATGAAAGTGGTCTAGTTTCAACCTTCTGCATGTTGCTGTCCAGTTCTGCCGGCACCATTTGTTAAAGAGACTGTCTTTTTTCCATTGGATGTTCTTTCCTGCTTTGTCAAAAATGAGTTGGCCATACGTTTGTGGGTCTAGTTCTGGGTTTCTATTCTATTCCATTGGTCTATGTGTCTGTTTTTGTGCCAATACCATGCTGTCTTGATGATGACAGCTTTGTAGTAGAGGCTAAAGTCTGGAATTGTGATGCCTCCTGCTTTGGTCTTCTTCTTCAAAATTACTTTGGCTATTTGGGGCCTTTTGTGGTTCCATATGAATTTTAGGATGGCTTGTTCTAGTTTCGAGAAGAATGCTGGTGCAATTTTGATTGGGATTGGATTGAATGTGTAGATAGCTTTGGGTAGTATTGACGTTTTGACAATATTTATTCTTCCAATCCATGAGCACGGAATGTCTTTCCATTTCTTTATATCTTCTTCAATTACCTTCATAAGCTTTCTATAGTTTTCAGCATACAGATCTTTTACATCTTTGGTTAGATTTATTCCTAGGTATTTTATGTTTCTTGGTGCAATTGTGAATGGGATCAGTTTCTTTATTTGTATTTCTGTTGCTTCATTGTTAGTGTATAAGAATGCAACTGATTTCTGTACATTGATTTTGTATCGTGCAACTTTGCTGAATTCATGTATCAGTTCTAGCAGACTTTTGGTGGAGTCTATCGGATTTTCCATGTATAATATCATGTCATCTGCAAAAAGCAAAAGCTTACTTCATCTTTGCCAATTTTGATGCCTTTGATTTCCTTTTGTTGTCTGATTGCTGATGCTAGAACTTCCAACACTATATTAAACAACAGTGGTGAGAGTGGGCATCCCTGTCGTGTTCCTGATCTCAGGGAAAAAGCTCTCAGTTTTTCCCCATTGAGGATGATGTTAGCTGTGGGCTTTTCATAAATGGCTTTTATGATGTGTAAGTATGTTCCTTCTACCCCAACTTTCTCAAGGGTTTTTATTAAGAAAGGGTGCTGGATTTTGTCAAAGGTGTTTTCTGCATCAATTGACAGGATCATATGGTTCTTCTCTTTTTTTTTTGTTAATGTGATGTATCACGTTGATTGATTTGCGAATGTTGAACCAGCCCTGCATCCCAGGAATGAATCCCACTTGATCATGGTGAATAATTATTTTTATATGCTGTTGAATTTGATTTGCTAGTATCTTATTGAGAATTTTTGCATCCATATTCATCAGGGATATTGGCCTATAGTTCTCTTTTTTTACTGGGTCTCTGTCTGGTTTAGGAATCAAAGTAATACTGGCTTCATAGAATGAGTCTGGAAGTTTTCCTTCCCTTTCTATTTCTTGGAATAGCTTGAGAAGGATAGGTATTATCTCTGCTTTAAACGTCTGGTAGAACTCCCCTGGGAAGTCATCTGGTCCTGGACTCTTATTTGTTGGGAGATTTTTGATGACCGATTCAATTTCTTCGCTGGTTATGGGTCTGTTCAAGCTTTCTATTTCCTCCTGATTGAGTTTTGGAAGAGTGTGGATGTTTAGGAATTTGTCCATTTCTTCCTGGTTGTCCAGTTTGTTGGCATATAATTTTTCATAGTATTCCCTGATAATTGTATCTCTGAGGGATTGGTTGTAATAATCCCATTTTCATTCATGATTTTATCTGTTTGGGTCATCTCCCTTTTCTTTTTGAGAAGCCTGGCTAGAGGTTTGTCAATTTTGTTTATTTTTTCAAAAAACCAACTCTTGGTTTCATTGATCTGCTCTACAGTTTTTTTAGATTCTATATTGTTTATTTCTGCCCTGATCTTTATTATTTCTCTTCTTCTGCTGGGTTTAGGCTGCCTTTGCTGTTCTGCTTCTATTTCCTTTAGGTGTGCTGTTAGATTTTGTATTTGGGATTTTTCTTGTTTCTTGAGATAGGCCTGGATTGCAATGTATTTTCCTCTCAGGACTGCCTTCGCTGCGTCCCAAAGCATTTGGATTGTTGTATTTTCATTTTCGTTTGTTTCCACATATTTTTTAATTTCTTCTCTAATTGCCTGGTTGACCCACTTATTCTTTAGTAAGGTGTTCTTTAACCTCCATGCTTTTGGAAGTTTTCCAGACTTTTTCCTGTGGTTGATTTCAAGCTTCATAGCATTGTGGTCTGAAAGTATGCATTGTATAATTTCAATTCTTGTAAACTTATGAAGGGCTGTTTTGTGACCCAGTATATGATGTATCTTGGAGAATGTTCCATGTGCACTCGAGAAGAAAGTATATTCTGTTGCTTTGGGATGCAGAGTTCTAAATATATCTGTCAAGTCCATCTGATCCAATGTATCATTCAGGGCCCTTGTTTCTTTATTGACTGTGTGTCTAGATGATCTATCCATTTCTGTAAGTGGGGTGTTAAAGTCCCCTGCAATGACCACATTCTTATCAATAAGGTTGCTTATGTTTATGAGTAATTGTTTTATATATCTGGGGGCTCCAGTATTCGGCGCATAGACATTTATAATAGTTAGCTCTTCCTGATGGATAGACCCTGTGATTATTATATAATGCCCTTCTTCATCTCTTGTTACAGCCTTTAATTTAAAGTCTAGTTTGTCTGATATAAGTATGGCTACTCCAGCTTTCTTTTGGCTTCCAGTAACATGATAAATAGTTCTCCATCCCCTCACTCTCAATCTGAAGGTGTCCTCAGATCTAAAATGAGTCTCTTGTAGACAGCAAATAGATGGGTCTTGTTTTTGTATCCATTCTGATACCCTATGTCTTTTGGTTGGCGCATTTAATCCATTTACATTCAGTGTTAGTATAGAAAGATACGGGTTTAGAGTCATTGTGATGTCTGTATGTTTTATGCTTGTAGTGATGTCTCTGGTACTTTGTCTCACAGGATCCCCCTTAGGATCTCTTGTATGGCTGGTTTCATGGTGACAAATTCCTTCAGTTTTTGTTTATTTGGGAAGACCTTTATCTCTCCTTCTATTCTAAATGACAGACTTGCTGGATAAAGGATTCTCGGCTGCATATTTTTCCTGTTTAGCACACTGAAGATATCGTGCCAATCCTTTCTGGCCTGCCAAGTTTCAAAAGAGAGATCAGTCACGAGTCTTATAGGTCTCCCTTTATAAGTGAGGGCACGTTTATCCCTTGCTGCTTTCAGAATTTTCTCTTTATCCTTGTATTTTGCCAGTTTCACTATGATATGCCGTGCAGAAGATCGATTGAAGTTACGTCTGAAGGGAGTTCTCTGTGCCTTTGGATTTCAATGCCTTTTTCCTTCCCCAGTTCAGGGAAGTTCTCAGCTATTATTTCTTCAAGTACCCCTTCAGCACCTTTCCCTCTCTCTTCCTCCTCTGGGATACCAATTATGCGTATATTATTTCTTTTTAGTGTATCACTTAGTTCTCTAATTTTCCCCTCATACTCCTGGGTTTTTTTTTATCTCTCTTTCTCTCAGCTTCCTCTTTTTCCATAACTTTATCTTCTAGTTCACCTATCTCTCCTCTGCCTCTTCAATCCGAGCTGCCGTGGTTTCCATTTTGTTTTGCATTTCGTTTAAAGTGCTTTTCAGCTCCTCATGACTGTTCCTTAGTCCCTTGATCTCTGTAGCAAGAGATTCTCTGCTGTCCTCTATACTGTTTTCAAGCCCAGCGATTAATTTTATGACTATTACTCTAAATTCACTTTCTGTTATATTATTTAAATCCTTTTTGATCAGTTCATTGACTGTTGTTATTTCCTGGAGATTCTTCTGAGGGGAATTCTTACGTTTGGTCATTTTGGATAGTCTCTGGAGTGGTGAGGACCTGCAGGGCACTTCCCCTGTGCTGTGGTGTATAATTGGAGTTGGTGGGCAGGGCCGCAGTCCGACCTGATGTCTGCCCCCAGCCCACCGCTGGGGCCACAGTCAGACTGGTGTGTGCCTTCTCTTCCCCTCTGCTAGGGGTGGGATTCACTGTGGGGTAGCGTGGCCCATCTGGGCTACTTGCACACTGCCAGGCTTGTGGTGCTGGGGATATGGCGTATTAGCTGGGGTGGGTAGGCAAGGTGCACGGGGGCAGGAGGGGCAGGCTTAGCTGGCTTCTCCTTAGGTGATCCACTTCAGGAGGGGCCCTGTGGCAGCGGGAGGGAGTCAGATCCACTGCCGGAGGTTTGGCTCCGCAGAAGCACAGAGTTGGGTGTTTGTGCGGAGCGAGCAAGTTCCCTGGCAGGAACTGGTTCCCTTTGGGATTTTGGCTGGGGGATGGGCGGGGGAGATGGCGCTGGCGAGCGCCTTTGTTCCCCGCCAAGTTGAGCTCTGTCTTCCGGGGGCTCAGCAACTCTCCCTCCCTTTGTCCTCCAGCCTTCCTGCTTTCCGAGCAGAGCTGTTAACTTATGACCTCCCAGAGGCTAAGTCTCGCTTGCTGTCGGAACACAGTCCGTCAGGCCCCTCCGCTTTTGCCAGCCAGACTCGGGGGCTCTGCTTGGCTGGCAGGCTGCCCCTCAGCCCCAGCTCCCTCCCGCCAGTCCGTGGAGCGCGCACCGCCTTGCCGCCCTTCCTACCCTCTTCCGTGGGCCTCTAGTCTGCGCTTGGCTCCAGAGACTCCGTTCTACTAATCCTCTGGCGGTTTTCTGGGTTATTTAGGCAGGTGTAGGTGGAATGTAAGTGATCAGCAGGACGCGCAGTGAGCCCAGCGTCCTCCTATGCCGCCATCTTCCAACCTCCTCCCATAGCACTTTTGAGACATCTAACTTATATTTGCTTTTTGACTACCCAAGCTCTCTCAGGACAGGGAAAATTCTGTTTTTATTTATCATCTTTATCACTAATACCTAAGAGTCTTTGCATATAGTAAGTGTTCAATAAGTATTTTTTAAATAAATGAATAGCAGTTGGTTATTCATATTATAAGAAGTTAATATTCCTTTACTCATCAATGGCCCCAAGCACATACACAATTAGCATGATTAAAATCAACCTTCTTTACGAGCACATGGGTGGCTCAGTCAGTTAAGCATCTAATCCTTGATTTTGGCTCAGGTCATGATCTCACGGTACCTGGGATCAAGCCCTCCACTGGGCTCTGCACTGACAGCATAAAGCCTGCTTTGGATTCTCTCTCTCTCTACCTCTCTCTTTGCCCCATTCCTGCTGTTGCATGCTCGCTCTCTCTCTCTCTCAAAATAAATAAACTTTTTAAAAAATCATTAAAATTTTTTTTAATGTTTACTTATTTATTTTGAGAGAGGGAGAGAGACAGAGAATCCCAAGAAGGCTCCCCACTGTCAGAAGAGAGCCCAGAGCAGGGCTCAAATTCACAAACCATGATACCATGACATGAGCTGAAACCAAGAGTTGGACACTTAACCAACTTACTCCTCCCTAGGCACCCCTAACATTTTTCAAAATTTTATTTCCTTTATTTCCAGTAGAGGAAACAGTTAATTGTCCCCCAAATAGGCCAGTGGTAACCTGCAGGGCTCCTGTAGATACTTTGCCTTCTACCCTATGTAGCTAAAGGACTGTACCCAAGTGATCTGAGTGCCTTCTATTAGAACTTTACCTCAGTATTAGTTGGTTTCATCTGAAACAGGCCTTTTCATTTCCATCTTAAAAGCATGCAAATATTTTTGTTTTATGAATAAAAAATTGAAATTTGCCTGGGGAACCTGGGTGGTTCAGTCAGTTAAGCATCTGACTCTTGATTTTGGCTCAGATCATGATCTCACCTATGTTAGGCTCTGTGCTGACAGCCTGGAGCCTGCCTGGGAATCTCTCTCTCCCTCTTTCTACCTCTCCTCCACAAACACTGTGTTCACGTGCTCTCTTACTCTCTCTCAAAATAAATAAACTTAAAAAAAACAAATAGAAATTTGCACATTAGACTCCAAAAATATCCATTCTTAATCTTTTCACTTTAAAGTGTTTTCTTTTTAAATTTATTTTATGACAGATTAATTCAAAATTCATCATTGTAAGAGAGATGAGCATAATTGCCCAAAAAAGAAAAAGATGGTGGCACATCTCTGATCTTCTGATAACTGTGTAAATACTGATATTCTACATGCATGGAATTATGACTAACTGAATTAGGGCTGATATCATATACCCCGGATTTGTTGGGTTGTGTTAGTAATTTAACACAGAAAATTACTGATATAATCCTCTGGTTAGTAAAATTAAATAGAGCTTCTTTCTTGATACACTATAGCCTTTTTAATCTGGGACTTGAGAAGGCTCAGAATGAAGAGACATGGGTTAACTGCTTATGTATTCCTAGTTTTCTCCTCAGAACATTTACATAGTATGTCCCTGTTGGGATGTTCAAGATTGACTGCTGAGCACTAAATAGTCTGGGCCCAGCCACAGGAATAGATTAGTACACAGAAGCCTGATGGAATTTTCTTCTGAAGAAGGGCTCTACCTCTCCTTCTCACTCCACTCTGAAAAGACACTGTAACTCTTGTGGGGTCTGAGGCCTTGATAAATAAAGCAGTGGCAAAGAGGGTGGGTTAGGCATCTTATATTTGCCAAGGACTCTTGAGAGAAAAAAGGAAACATTTTAACAATTTTACTACCAAATATTTCAAGCATATAAAAATGTATACAAATAATAAAACTAACACTCTTACGTCCACTATCAAACTTTGCCAAATCTTAATATTTTATCTTGTATCAGATCTAGTAGAAATAAAAGGGAACATCAGAGATGTGATTGATGTTCTCTAAGGACCCCACCTGTACCACACATTCACCTGTCTTCTTTCCAAGACATATTTACTCTCCAGAGTCTAAAGTTTACATTGACATGTGTTTTTTATTGTTATCTATACATTTTTTGTGTGTTTTAAAATATATTCTCTAAGCAAGTTGTACATACACACACACACACACACACACACACACACACACACACGCATGCACCTTGGCTCACTATTCTATTTTTTAGATGTATCCATATTAAAACTTGAATAAATCACATTCCATGTCATCTACTTTAAACCAGTGAATTGCATTTCAGCATTTAAACTCATAACTGATGGGGCACCTGAGTGGCTCAGTCAATTAAGCGTCTGACTTCAGCTCATGATCTCACAGTTTGTGGTTTCAAGCCCTGCATCAGGCTCTGTGCTGACAGCTCATAGCTGGAGACTGCTCCAGATTCTGTGTCTCCCTCTCTCTCTACTCCTCCCCTGTTCATTCTCTCTCTCTACCTCTCTCTCTCTCTGTCTGTCTGTCTCTCTCTCTCTCTCTCTCTCTCTGTCTCTCTCTCTCTCAAAAAAATAATAAATTAACATTAAATTCCTAACAGATCAACTCATTCTCATGGTGGTATATGTTCATGTTGTTTCTTTTTCTTGGTATGGCAGGGGTACTGGTGGCAGGAGTGAGGGAAGAATAAAGAGCTACTTTTTCTTCCTGGTGATTCCAATATGTACCCTGCAAGAGAGTCTGTGTGGTTAAAAGATGTCTGTGATGATTAACCTTACATGTCAAGTTGTCTGAACCATGATATCCAAATTTTTGGTTAAATTTTATTCCAGAAGTTTCTGTGAGGATGTTTTATGGATAAGATAAACATTTAAATTGATGGAATGTGAGTAAAGCAAATTGCCCTCCATAATGTAGGTGGACTTCAATCAATCAGTTCAAGGAGAAGAAAAAGCTAAGAGAAAAAAGACTGAGGTCCCCTGAGCAAGAAGGAATTCTTCCAACAGACTGCTTTGTCCAATGAAATGCAACTCTTCCCTGAGTCCCCAGCCTCCCAAGCCATCTGGTAGATTGTGGATTCACGGAGTCTTCAGAAGCACATGAGCCAATTCCTTAAAATGAATCAATCAACCAATCAATCTGCATGTGTGTTTGTGTGTGCACATACATATATGAATGTACATACACACACACATCCTGTTCCTTCTATTTTTATGGAAAACCCTGACATAAGGTCAAAATATAAATTTCATTTGTTTTCATTTGTGGCTGTCTGGTCTTTGGAGATCCAGAAACTTGGGAATGGAGCAAAAGCAATGGACACATTTGTTGTGTACGCTTTTCTAGTTGTTGTGTATGCTTTTCTTTCACCTAAACTTATACTTTCAGCCCTGGGCCATGAGTTATTTTCTGTACTCTCTGTGCTTTATCAGAAGATGTAAGATAAGGGGCACCTGGGTGGCTCAGTCGGTTAAGTGTCCGACTTCAGCTCAGATCATGGTCTCACGGTCCGAGAGTTTGAGCCCCGCATCGGGCTCTGTGCTGATAGCTCAGAGCCTGGAGCTTTCTTCCCATTCTGTGTCTCCTCCTCTGTCTGCCTCTCCCACACTCATGCTCTGTCTCTCAAAAAAATGAATAAACATTAAAAAAAGAATTAAAAAAAGAAGACACATGATTAATCTCATAGGCACTCAACTATTGTTTATTAAATTATTAGCTGAATAAATGTGCTTGGTAATTTCAGAGAGCCAAATAGGGATAATAGTAATAAAGGGACCACTTAACCAACAAATCCATCAATACAAATACACCTGTGTGGCATGGTCATATATTTAGCACTATACTGGAAAGTGTTGGGTAACAGGGTTCAGAGAGACTTGGAAAAATAATTGCAATGGTGACATTTAAGGTCAAAACATAAAAGCACTCAAAAAATGCCGGTACAAAAGCAGCATGTGATAAAAACAAATATAAAAAGAATCATAAGATAGTAGTGATAGAAATAAATATGAGAATAAGTATGAGAAGAATGAGAGGTAGCATGATACAATGATAAAAAGAATGCCGAATTTGGGAACTGAAGGTCTGCATTCAAATCCTAACACTGCCACCCTGTGTTCCATATAATCCTTGGCCAGACAATTAACTCTCTAGCCTTGTTTGCCTTTTTTACAGAATGACTTTCAATTTTCTCTCACTGTGTTCACCCTCTAGATTTCTCATGTGTTGAGTGGTGAATAAGTCAGTTATATGAACATCAAGTACTAATTTATTGATTTTCCTCTACCTGAACATCAAGTACTAATTTATTGATTTCCCTCTACCCTCTGTTTGTCAATCACAAAAACTACTCTGTTAATGAAGTAAAGCAGCATTCAGTACTCAAGGTGCTATGTTTAAATTTTTTTTTTACATTTATTTATTTTTGACAGATGGAGAGAGAGAGAGCACAAATGGGGAAGGGGCAAAGAGAGAAGGAGACAGAATCAGAAGCAGGCTCCAGGCTCCGAGCTGTCAGCACAGAGCCCAACGCGGGGCTCGAACTCACAAACCATGAGATCATGACCTGAGCTGAAGTCAGACACTTAACCGACTGAGCCACCCAGGTGCCCCCCCAATGGTGCTATGTTTAAAAGAAACTACTGAACTCTGTCAAAATCCAGTGACATTACCAAGTACAGGATGAACCACTCTGCTACTTCTTGGATGACTTCACATTTTACATCCTGTTCTGGACACTTCAGAATCTTGTGACAGATCAGATCATGGAACATGTGTCATGTAAATGCCTTCAAGTTGCTCAAATCAGCAACCCCATAACAAGATAGGCAGTCAGATGAAATTATCAGAAGCACAGATGGCACTCAATCGGGCTTAGTGTGGGAGAATTCCTTCTCAAAACATGTGGGGATTGAGTTCTCCTTTATGCTACCCCTTTGTGGAAATGCTTTATGTTTAATCAACCTCTCTTTGCCCACATGCCTGAGAAATGCAATTCCCTTTTCAATGGGGAAAATTGGCCCCTGACTGATTTCCATTATATTTATATATCCTCTGCCTTCCTGGGCATGCATCAGCTGGGTCTCTGCAGTGACAAACTGATGGATGGGGCTCTATGGAGTGGAGAGGAGATGCAACTCCATAGGACAGAGTTCCTCCTTTCCATCTATCTGCTCTGAAGGTATACCATCTCCCAGCTGGAAGCCACAGAAACACAACACAAAGATCCTGAGACTCGGAAAAGTGCTTTGAAAAAGAGAACTGAGAAATATAAAGTACAGTTAAAAGTGTCAGGGTATTCGGTTACAGTCCTGGCTCCACTGATAGCTAAATAGGTGACCTTGGATAAATCACATAAACTCATTAATAAAATGGAAATCTTTCTACCTCATTTCTCTTGTGAAATAACCAAAAAGTGAAAACTTATATTAGGAATGCAAGGTTTTTTTTTTTTGATAAATATGATCATATATAGTCTACTAGGGATAAAAATCTCAAGGTGCTTCCTGTGGTACCCTCATTGGCCCTGAGCAGTAGAGCTTTGTGGTTACATGTAAGGAAGGGATTTGGAAGTCACCTGCAGGATTTAAATCTCACCTCCAACTCTGGCCATAGGTGTGACCTCACATAAGTTCCTCAAACTGAATTATCAACCTTTTTTTTTCCTTATCTACAAAATAATTAGCTCACAGAGTTATTGTCATGTTAGTTCACGTATGACAAAATTAACATAACTGAGTTGATTCTAGTTCTGAAAATTATTCTGGACACGCTGGTGTTATTTGGTATAGTATTTGTGTAAAAGGCTGAAAAGAAGCCAACGTAGAGGATGCTAACACAAATCGTAGAGAAGGCAAAGTTTCTTTCTATGTCTAGTGCCAGCAGGCACCCCCAGACCCTCGTTCCTCCTTCCTGCTATCCCTTTAGTGTGCTCAATGGGATTTTAAAGCAGCTCTTCCTCCACACTGCCCAATAGAAGAATGAAATACAGATATAAGATGCTGTCCTCCAAAATGTACATTTTGTGGGGCCAAGCACAGGACACAAAGAAAATCTAGAGGAAAATTCTAGAGTGTACATACAAATGCTCAAGACATAGGATGTCAGAGATGAAGAAGTAAGGGAATCATCCTAGTGGGATACAAGCCACCATGGCTGTATCACAAAATCACAAAATCACAGTGAGTTCTTTTGTATTCACAAAATCACAATGAAGTTCTTTGAGTGTCTACTGTGAAAACATTGTCCAACATACTTTATTGTCTATAATCTCATTCAGTCCTCATAAATCTCCTTCAGAGTAAATACTACCATTCCCCCTTTAGAAAGGAGGAAAGGCTCACAGTGATGTCTCCTGGATGAAGTCACACAGAAGTTATGAAAAAGAGTGAGTCTGTGATAGGTTTTTGCAGCTCTGCCTTACCTTCCCAGAATTTTAAAAGTTCATTTGGCTGGTCACATAAAATAACTCACCCCTAAGTGTCCAGGGCAGTCTTCTGGATTCTGGACCTTGTGCTGTTATTTTCTTGCTTTCATTGGCCCACTGGAAGCTTCAGTTCCCAAAATCTCCAGATAAGGAGTAGTTCCAAAGGCTCCCTGAGCCTAAAAGGGAGAAGGAAATAATAGGTAGATGAAATCATAATTGCACAAATAAAAAATAATGGCAGAATAGACCACTAAAAATAGGAACTAATATTTCCTGGAAAAAGAGGGCAACAAAGTTTAAGACTTTATCTTGAGAAAATAAAACTAAAATGTATTAAAGGGAGTTAATTTTACATTTAATAAAAATATAAATTATACTGCAATTATTTGACAATTATTAAAATTAACAAAGAACATTTGAGATCATTTTCCAAAGGAATTACGTAACTGCATGCCCATGATACCCTCCAATGTAAAGGGAATCATTCTTGCAAAAAAAAAACACTGAGAGTTCATCAATTTTCCCAAAGGCTTCCCTGTATCCTTTGATATTCAAATCATCAAATTATTCTCCTTTGAAGCCTATCATGTCATCCTCCTTGTCGATTTTTCTCTTCAATTATTAACTGGTCTAACTCTGTCAGATCCTCATTTGTCAATTATTTTGCATGTGATTAGAGAAATTCTTCATCATCCCTTCATCTTTGCAAAATCCTGCAGCTTTTTCCAAGATGTGCAGTTTCCTTCTGCAGTCAAATTGGAATATACATGTGCTATGTTGTCAGATGTCTGAGAGAACCCAGCAAAGGTACCAATGCTGTGGATGTAGAGAGCAGTATGTTAAGTGAAGAGAGATAGTCTCATGGACACTAACTGTAATGAGGGGACAGTTTATTAGTCCATGCCCTCATTCACTGATGCCTTCCATCCCACTCTCCTACATAGCTGTAACTCTAGTGGTGATGGTAAATAATATTATGGTAAAAAGATTCTCTGTATTAGGAAGAATAATAACTCCTAAGTCCTGGGGAGCTCTTCACAGACAGCAAGCTACTTTCACATCCATCACCAGTGTATCCTAACACTATCCTTTAAAGAGAGGTGAAGTATTTTTATATACAATTTCACAGATGAGGAAACTGAGACTCAGCAAGGTGTACATTTTTAAAGAATTTCTTCCTAACCTACTCTCCATCTTCAAAGTATTAACTTTTGTTTACTATTTTCTTGCTTGGCATTGAGTACTGTGCTAAGTATTTTACATGTAGCACCCCATTTATTCCTGATAACTGTCTGAGTGAATGATTACAATTAGGCATTATTAACTTAATTTTGTAAAAACAAAACTGAGGATAATTAAAGTTAAGGAACTTGTTGTGTTAAGTCACTTATTGCTACAACAATCCTGTATAAGAAATGACCCCAAAATCTCAAAGGCTTCCAACAACCATCATTTATTTCTTACTCAAAGAATCAGCTGGAGGGCTGAGTTGACTCTGGTTCAGGTAGTAAGTTGGGTTCAGATCTGTTCCATGTGGGTCATTTATGACCCATGCTGAAGTTGCAGTAGCTATCTGGGGCAAGACCTCCTCATGACATGTCAGCAGTGCATGAGGCTATGTTCATGTCATATCCCTGAACCTGTCACTGTCCAAAATGAATCACTGAATAAAACCAACTCAATGGAAAAAGGGCATAGAATCTGTCTACACTGCTGGGAAGCACTGAAGAGTCACATGACTAAGAGTATGGGTGGATAACCTATTATAGGTGTGGGCAGGCAAAGAGGGTAACAGTTACGTATTTTGTATTTCTGACAACAGCCATATCTTACCACTGGCCCAAGTCTCCCCACCAAGTTCTGACTCCAGAGCCCATGCTGTTAATCACCTCCAGGTACTTTGCAGGAACTGCACCCAATGCACAAAAGTGAGTCCTTGTGGTCATGTTGATACTATATCACCACTTCCTCCTGATCAAAGTTGTTTGTCACCTTCTAGCTGAACCCTCTTGATCCTCCTCTGTATAGATAGCCCCGTGTAGCTCAGGAGCTAACCCAGAACTGGATGATTACTCTCTGTATTTCGAGGACAGCAGCTAAGAAGAAAAGATTTCCTCCTGGGCTGCACTGACCTTAATAGTATATTGAAACAGCAATTCTCAGTTCACAAAGCATTTTCATAGTTCTTATCTCAATGGGCCCTTCTCCCTTAAATTTCAGGTGATAGACATTATCATAGCCATTTTAAAGATTTAGAAGCTGAGGCTTAGCAAGACAAAAGACTCTGCAAATACATAGTTCATGAGCTCCCTGGTCTGGAAATGACGTGAAACCTTCTGTTTAATGTACTTCTATCATCTGGGCAGGCCACTTACTGAGGCTCCTGCAGATGACTTCACTTAATTTTCACAGCAGTGAAATGGGCCAGATGTTCTTATCTGTTTCTGTACACAAGAAGTTAGAACTGTCCCAGGTCATAAGCGAGGGAAGTGGCAAAACCACAGTCCAGCCCAGCTGTGTCACTGCACTGCCTCTTCCTTTAAACTCTACATGCTATTTTGTTTCTTCTTTCATCCTTGTCCCACCTCTCCACTAGGCAATCAGCTGCCAAAAGCCAGATGGTCTCTTGCCTCAAACCCTTGTGATGTAGCCAAACCATGGTCTGGACCCAGGATTTGTCTTTGACTCCATACCTGAACATTTTCGTTCTTCTTTTCTCAGTCTCCTGTATGCTACTCTGTCTAGTTCCATCTGGATCAATTGCTTTCTGACCCTCAGGCCTACTGGCTAGATCTTGATGCCTATTACCTCTCATCCTGCCACACAGAACTTCTCTTCTTAATGTCCTATTTTAAGACATTTCTACATTTACACCTCTATCAGTTTGGACTGGAATGTCTTCAAGTTCAACTTTTGGACAAACAGGTTTTCAACATGTTTACAAGAATAAATCTATCCTTGATGTTTTTGTCCACAATATGTCTCATATATTTAAAATGTTCTTTTTATTTAAATTTACATATAATAAAATTAAACCTTTTTATGTATAGTTCCATGGCATTTAACACATGAATAAGTTTGTGTTACTATCATAACTGATGCACAGAACCATTCTGCCACTTCAAAATTCCCTTCTGCTTTCCCTTTGTAGTTACACCCTTCTTCACTCCTAACAATTGATATCCACTGATTAGTTCCTCACTGCTATAATTTTGTGTTTTCAAGAATGTCATATAATATGTAACCTTTTGAGCCTGGCTTCTCTCACTCACGATAATGCCTTTGAGATGCATCCAGAATGCTGTATGCATAAATAGGCCATTCCTTCTTATTGCTGAGTAACATTTCATTGTATGGATGTGCCCTGGTTTGTTTTTACATTTCCCTGTTGAAGGACATTTGGAAAGTTTCCAGTTTGGACTGATTATGAATAGAGCTGTCATAAACATTCACATATAGATGTTTGTATGAACAGAAGTTTTCATTACTCTAGGATAAGCATCCAGGAGCAGACTGCTAGGTCATATGATAAATGTATTCTTAACTTTATAAGAAAGTGCCATACAGTTTTCCAGAGTTAGAGGTAGTTTTCTTACCTACCTCTATGCAGTTTTATTACAGGCAGACTTTTGTTTGTTGGTTTGTTTTGTTTTGTTTTGTTTTAGAGAGAGTGCAAACAAGGGAGAGGGCAGAGGGAGAGAGAGAAAGAATTTTAAGCAGGCTCCATACTCAGCACAGAGTTCAATGTGGGGCTTGATGCCACGGCCCTGGGATCATGACCTGAGCCAAAAACCAAAAGTGGGACTCTCAACTGACTGAGCCACCCAGGTGCCCCTCACAGATTCTGTTACAGTGCTTACGCCCGGTCTTTGCTCCTCCAGATTTACTCTTGGCTCTTCTCCATCTTTCTCCATGCTCAGAAGACTAGTATCCATGGCTACACCAAGTAACTCCCTTATTTTTTGCTTCCCATTGGGTTTGGCTTGTGGGAGGCACTGTTAAGATGGCAGAAGGCAGGAATAGAAGGATGTCAGGATTTGCTTGCCTGATACCTCCCTTCTGGTTGTCACAGTTGTTGTAGCTCTCTAACATAGCCATTGTTTCTTCCAGGCCACACACTTTGATTCCCTTGCCTCCATGGGCCTATTCTTGGTCACCAGGGGTCAATGCACTGTCTCTGGTCATTGTATATTCTTTTTATATTCATATGTTTATATTCTTTTTATATTTATATTAATCTTTGCAAAGTCACTATAAAATAGGAAGATAGCTGAGAAAACAGAGGCACAAGGATAAATTGCCTGAGGTCACATAGGTGGTAATTAACAAAGCCAAGATGAAAATCCAAGTCTTTTGACCCTTAAGCCCATGTTCTTCCCAATAAACTGACTGCATCTTATTTGTGTCAATTCTCTTATCATATATCCCTAGAGATAATTCACCACACATGCTGGGAACATTAAAATAAACTAGCAAAGTCTTGAATTTATGGTCCACATCTTCTCAGCATGTTGACTACATCAATATAGCTTCTCTTCTTCCTATTTATCTGATTTTCTTTCTTATTTTTTTCTTTTTTTAAGTGAAAGAGAGACAATGGGGGAGGGGCAGAGAGAGAGAGAGAGAAAGAGAGAGAGAATCCCAAGTAAACTATGCACTGTTAGCACAGAGCCCAACGTGGGGCTTGAACACATGAACTGTGAGATCATGACCTGAGCAAAAGTCAGACGCTTAACTGAGTCACCCAGGCACCCCTGATTTTGTTTCTTTATTCCTAATACCCATGGTATCTTTTGTATCAATTCTAAGCTTAATAAAAAAATGATCAAAATTCCTGAATAAAACATGGGAAGGCTAAATAAAATATTTTTGTTCTTAAGTGAATATTGTCTAATGCTAATATGCCCTATATTCATTATTTCAATGAATAATTGAATAGATTAATAATTTCTTTTAAACTTTAAATATTTTAACATAAACATCTACTGGAATAATCGTGAAATTGAAAGGAACCATTCTTATTTAACAAAATAACCAATGCCTATGGGTGTCTGGCCTTACTACCCTTAGGGAGAACATGAATATAGACACAATGCACAGCTCTATATGCACATTCATCTATTCATTCCTTTGCAAATTACTGACTTCATTTAAGTCATTTACCCAACGTCTTTCTACTAGTAAATAGAGGAGCTACTTCTCTTGATTTTCACATCAGCAGTCTATTTACTATGAGAGAGTAATTTAAACTGGGATCTGTAGAACCCCAGGGGTCCCTACATGCACTCTTAAGGATGTGCTAGGTGTTCTTTAGGGTAACCAACCACCCCAATTTTTCCAAGAGTGAGGGTTTTTCCCAACATGTGGGACTTTCAGCACTAAAACTCAGAATATTCTGGGCAAACTGTGGGACTTTCAGCACTAAAACTTGGAATATTCTGGGCAAACTAATGAAATGGTCATTCTAACTGGACAGAATGTGTTTGAATTCAATTACAGGAAGGTCACCCAGATGATTCAGTATATGTGTGTATATACACACATATACATACATATATATAGATATATACACACATGTGTATATATATATATACATATATATTAATATTACTATTGGAATTATGCAAACAAAATTATTTGTAGCTTTAATCCTCTTCCCTACCACATTTCCTTTCCCTTATCCCCAACTCCAGAGGAGCCAGAAGCAGAAGACTGAGTTGGGGGTAAAGTGGAGAAAGGAGAGCAAAGAACAGCCTGCATTTCCTTCGCCATTGCTGGTCAGTGGAATGCAAAGAAAACCTAAACTTGAATGAGCAGATCAGCTCTGAATTTGATGACAGACTGGACTCTTGAGTTCTCCGTCTCTGAAAATGATATTGGTAATTATCTCAAAGTGACCAGAAAACTAATGGAATCTGCTTAACGCAGCAGGTGGGAAAAGAGAAAGGAATTCAACAGACATTTGAAGGCAGAACTGGGCATAAAACAAGGCCCTTTCTTGGCTGTTCCCTACCAAAGCCAGCCTGCTTTAAAAAGTAGTTATGGGAATGCAGGTTATCTCTTTGGATATTGATTTCAATTCTTCTGGGTGAATTCCCAGAAGTAGAATTGCTGGATTATATGGTAGTTCTAGTTTTAATTTTTTGCAAAATCCCTATACTATTTTCTATAGCAGCTGCATCATTCCCACCAACAATGAATGTGTTCCAATTTCCCCACATCCTCACCAACATTTATCTTTATTTTTAAATAATAGCTACCCTAACAGATATGAAGTTTGCTTTTGATTTGCACTTCCCGGATGATTAGTGACACTGAACATCTTTTCCTATATCTGTTGGCCATTTGTATGCCTCTTTTTTCAGAAATGTCTATTCAATCTGATTATTTGGATATTTTTGCTATTGAATTATAGGAGTTCCTTACACATTTTGGATATTAGCCTCTTATCAAATATATGGTTTGCAGCATTATTCATAATATCCAAGATACCTGAACAACATAAATGTTGATCAATGGATGAATTTTAAAAAAAAAGAAAATGTGGTATATACATATGATGGAATACTATTCAGCCTTTAACAAGAAAGAAATCCAGGGGTGCCTGGGTGACTCAGTCAGTTAAGTATCTGACTCTTGGTTTTGGCTCAGGTCATGATCTCATGGGTTTGTGGGATTGAGCCCCACGTCAGGCTCTGCACTGACAGTGCGAAACTTGCTTGGGATTCTGTCTCTTTCTCTCTCTCTCTCTCTCTCTCTCACTCTCTCCCTCCCTCCCTCCCTCCCTCTACTCCCCCCACCTTGTTCTCTCTCTCTCTCAAAATAAATAAACATTTCAACAACAAAAGGAGAGAAATCCTTCCATATGTGACAACATGAATGAACCTGGAGGATATTATGCTAAGTGAATATGTCAGTCACAGAAAGAAAAATACTTCATGATGTCACATGTGGAATAGAAAACAGTTAAACTCATAGAAACAGAAAGTAGAATGGTGGTTGTCAGGGGCTGGGAGAAGAAAGGAATGAGAACTTGCTGTTTGACAGTTATAAAGTTCCAGTTATATAAGATAAATAAGTTTTATAAATGCTGTTTGACAGTTATAAAGTTTCAGTAATATAAGATAAATAAGTTTTATATTTATACAACCATGGTGCCATTTTTAACAATAGTGTAGTATACACTTTAAAGCTTATTAAGAGGATAGGACTCATTTCAAGTGTACTTACCACAATTCTAAAAAAAAAAAAAAAAAGGTAAGGCAGTTATGAAAGAATCAAAGGCCCCAGTGAATGACTTATATGTGGAAAAGGAGAGGCAGGGATCAGGGTTCTCAGTCTACCTATGGGAGAAACTGGAGTAACAATGATACTTCCATGTATTATTAAGGCCAAGGATGTGGAGATGGAAGGTTTAAGTTCTAGTAATATTGTATCACTTCCTGGCTGTGAGACATTGGGAAAGTCATGAACTATTTGAAGCCTCACTTCTGCATCTGTGACATGGGAATGGTAATATCCACTGCATATGGTTCTGGTGATGGGAAAATATGTATGCACAAGTGCTTTGTAAATATAAAGCACTATGGAGACATGAAATATGATCATTGGCAACAGAAAGAAAATCAAGAGAAAGAGTCTCAATAAGGCATAGACAGCTGGTTTTCTATGAGGTCATTCTCAAAGGAAAAACCACAGAGGAGTGGATGAATCCTTAGATAGTAGAAAACAAGACCAGAAATCAAGGTCAGGGTTGTTGATTTATGGCTTTCTCAGGTGACAGACAGCCACAGTCAAGTATTTTGTACCACACCCTTCCCTCACTCCCTTGTTCAATTTCAACTCATCCTTCTGATTTCATTCATCTTAATGAGCACTTCCTCAGGGAAGCTTTCTCTGAACACCCTTCCCACCTGTCAGAAAAAGTCCACCCCAACATAGTTGAAATGTCACATTTGCTTTTTCAATTACTTGATTGATGCACCTCTCCACCCAACGCCTAGATAGCAAGCACCAAGGAGGAAGGAACCAGAACCATGGAGGTTTATCTTTATATCCTTATCACTAAGCAGATTGGTGTGGAATAAATGTATACTGAAAACCTTAATGAATAAATGAATAATACATTCTGCCCCATCTGTCCTTCCTGATCTGCCTAATAAGACTATATACCATCTATCCTTGAATTCTGAAACTTTATTATATCTAGCCTTTCATTGGAGTTTAAGTTAATGTTGTGCCTCTCCAAATTGACTCTCTGCTCTGTAAAGACAGATGTTGGTTTGTCTCTATTTGTTCACCCCACATTGCCCAGGATGTGGATGAACTCATAGGTGGTACTCAGTAAGAACACAGTGCCTCTTAGTCAGCTCATGAATCCACTTTCTCCACCACCCTTGCCAACTGCACCCAGGGGAGTGCTCAATTCAGAAATGGATGCCAACTGGATCTCTAATTAAAGTAAATTATTCAGATTCTGACAAGGCCTCCACACGCATAATGGATCTATAGAGTCCTTTGTCCAAATGGTCTCAAACTGCACCTCAGAGTCCCAGGGTTCACTGCAGAATTTCACAAGCTGAGCAGACAGAGAAGCTTGGTGGGAGCCAAAGAGGAGATTTTAAGTTTCCTCATCTTTTCTATAGGCCAAGAAGCTCTCCTCTCTGTTCGATACATGGGGGGTTCAGGTTAAGATTTTAGTGGCCAAAAACAACTGCTCTAATACAATGCTAGCATTTTACTTAAGGGGAATTACCCAGATAATGGAGGGAATTGGTGGCTGAAAACTGACAGCAGAACGCCACACATGAGAAAACTACAGTGATAATCTCTTCCGAATGGAGTATTTTTCAAGTTTCTATGTAATCTGAGCCTCAATTTCTATGAAGGTAACAGTCCCCAGAGCCCTCTCTGTATTGCATATTCTATTATCTGGCTGATTTGGCATTGTTAATAATATCATTGAGAGAGGAGAATTTAATAGTCATCCATAGAGACTTGCTGAGCATGTCAGTGTGTGAGCCCATGCAAGTGAATTCCCTCATGGGTGTGGGCTTAGGTATGTCTTCCATAAAAGAAATCATCCCGTCATTAATCTGTGTACAGCCACACTTGTCAACAGTAATCACAGCAACATCAGTAACCGGCAGAACACAGAATAGATATTTTGGGGGAAATGGACACATCTAAGACATTCCAAAAACAGAATGATCTCTAGCATTTGTACTTGTTAATCTAAGTACGCAGGGTCTATTTTCATTGACAATGCTTTTTTTTTTCATTTATTCTTTCTGACTTCCTCAATGAATATAAGTTTATAATACTATTTTCCATTTTGTAATCTTATGGGCTGAATCACTGAAAACATACAATTAAACCAGCAAAAAGAAGGAAGCTATTTTAGGCACTATAAGACAGGGAATATTGAAAATGTCCCAGGACAATAGACACTTTTTCTCTTGAGAAGCACTGCCATTAATCTAACCAAGAAAAGAAATTTTCTGGGCCTAAATGATCATAATGAAAAGAAACATACACACACACACACACACACACACACACACACACACAGCAACAGATCACTGCAAAAGAAATTCAAAAATAATGAGAGAAAGTTGGTTAGCAAACAGCATGAGTCTTAGTGTTTATTTAAAGGAAAAAAATATTTAAAAAACTACCTCTCACAAATCATTCTCAACCTCTTTTGTTCTCAATACTTTATGTACTTAAAATCTATTGAAGACTCCACAGCATGTGTTTATGAGAGTTGTATCTTTCAATATTTACCATGCTTAAAATTAAAATTGAAAAATATAGAGAATATTTATTAATCTATCTTAAATAACAATAAACTAATGACATTCATAACATATTTCTATGAAAAATGAAAAAAAAAAGGCTTTCACCACTGAAAAGCTGTGAAGCTCAGGTTGGCAACTATACATTTTTCTGAAATTCGAAATAGTGGCATGGACCCTCAAATTTGCCATTGGCAACTAGTGATGGCAGCTGTTTTTCTTGAAATGGCAAGCTCAGTTCATTCATTTTAGAGAAAATGTCTGCCAAATGCCAAATACCAATACCATATCAGTTAGTTGGTCTTTCAAGTAAAAATGCTGTTCAATGAAAAAAGCAGATAGTTCTACTCACAGCTCAAACAACTGCTGACCACGTTTCCTCAAGATAACCATTATATCATACTTGGCTTGCAACAGAAATATTTCATGTGTGCTTATTATTTCTTCACACAGAATAATTAATTAAATTAATAATGTTACTGCCTCATCAAGGACAGTCCTAAGTGAAACTAGCATTTTTTTAATATGAAATTTATTGTCAAATTGGTTTCCATACAACACCCAGTGCTCATCCCAACAGGTGCCCTCCTCAATGCCCATCACCCACTTTCCCCTCCCTCTCATTCCCCATCAACCCTCAGTTTATTCTCAGTCTTTAAGAGTCCTTATGGTTTGCCTCCCTACTCTCTAACTTTTTTCCCCTTCCCTTCCCCCATGGTCTTCTGTCAAGTTTCTCAGGATCTACCTAAGAGTGAAAACATATGGTATCTTCAATGAGAAAGCATGAAATATGGCCTTTTGTAGCATTTTTTTAATACTGTAAATACATGGTTTGAAGAATACGAAGACTCCTCATATGATTTAATCCTACTGCCTTGGTTTGTACTAAAGCAGCATTATTTTTGAATTGGCAGTATCAGTGGAAAAAACATATCGCATCTTGGCATTATTATGAAAATAGTTTGAACTTTCAGACTCCATGAAAGGGTCTTGGGGACCTCCAGAGGACTACAGGGATGACCAACTGTCTTAAATTCTTCTTCTCTTTCTTTCCTCCCTGTGCTTGTAAACAAAGCCAGTGGAAGCCTGGAGACAAATACTGATGGGCAACCACAGGTAACTATACCATGACTCCTGTCCCCAAAGAACCCAGGCTCCTTGAAAGCCCCATCTCCTAGTGATACACTCTCTTTCTTCCCCCACATGGACCCCTGTCATTTGCAACAAAAAAAGTCCCTAATCAAGCAGAGTATTCAAAAGGCCCAAACCTGACCTTTCAGGTTTGACTCCATTCCATGGATTTTCCATAGCGTACTTAATATTATTTATATCTATAATATAGTAGCATTGATTAATTGATCAGTATGTAAACATTCATTCTCATTCTTTTTCTTACATTCTGAAACATGTTATGAGTAAGTTTATTAGATTAAATTATATGAAATTTCCATTTTTGAGTGTGTCAAAAATGGTTGAATAAAATCAATTTCATATAGTTCAACCTAATAACCAAAGTATTATTTTCTATTATTAGAAGGGAAAAAAACAAAATACATCAGCTGAAAGAAAATGGACTGTCTCCAAGTGATGGGCAATTGTCCATCCAAGGAGGGACATTTACTCCAATAAAAAGGAAATTCAGTGAGGTAAAGATTCCCTGACTTAAAATGTGTTTAAGTTGAAATGAACAAGGCAATTTTGGACCCTGCTGGTTTCGCTCAAATATTGAACACATCCGTTTTGTGTTTCCATGACCCTATATTGTTGAGGAAGATAGATCTCCCATTGCTGATGTCCTTCCATGTGGACATCTCTCACACACCCCATCCCACTCACTCCTCCCCATTGAGAAATTTGAGATAAAGAACGGGAACTTAACTGGATCTACCCACCCTTTCTCTTAGGATGACACATTCTGCTCTACACCTTCAAACTGTACCTTGAACAGGGGCAGCCTCCTAGG
This sequence comes from Panthera uncia, assembly GCF_023721935.1. Taxonomy (NCBI): domain Eukaryota; kingdom Metazoa; phylum Chordata; class Mammalia; order Carnivora; family Felidae; genus Panthera; species Panthera uncia. The sequence continues at coordinate 47,913,798 of NC_064816.1, forward strand.
TGAGAAGAGGTGGGCTGTGTTGCTGTAGCACTGTCTTCAGTAGAAACTTTTATAGTAATCTGGGGTTCACAGTAAATAATCACACTGTAAGCCCATACCCAAAGCGCTGACTCCTCAATGTCTAGCTCTCAATATGGCAGGAAAAAAAAGATTAATTTTTGGCTCTTTAGACATCCACATGGTGTTGTTCATATTTATTCACCCAGTCCATAACATAATGCCTGGCACACAGCAGCCATTGAACAAATTTTTGTTGAATGAGTGAATACTTGCAAATACGTAGCTTCTTAAGAATTAGACTCTGGGTTACCCATGCATGAAGCCCATGGGAAGAAGTCTATATTTTATGTTAAGGATGTTAAGGGAGTGGGAAATTACTGAAGGTTTTAAACAGGAGGATGCATGATCAAATTCATGTTTAAAATGTTAATTAAATAAGTATAAAGACAAATGGAAATTTGTTTCTGGTGGAGATCCAGACAAGGGCAGGTGGTGGCGAGTGTGGGAGGAGAATGTCGTATGGATCTGTTTCCACCTCATTACTTTCATGGTCTTCTTTCCAGAGATGAAATGGGGAACTAGGCATCCTGCTTGATCTCTGTAGGTGGGTGGTATTACTTTTGCGACCTGCTCCGGATATCTGGCTGTTTGTCCTTGATACAACAAGGCCTCTCTGGGGCTTATGATGATGATGTCAATTATTTTCCTCAGAGGGAAAATAAAATTGACTGTGGAATTTTATTGATGAGTTTTGGCTATCTGCTTCTCAAAGATAAAAAGCCTTCCACACATTACATGACTGGCAATTTAGACACTCCTTCATAGTCATTGTGGTCTAGTGATCATGGATGTCAAGTGGGGACAAATCATTTTCTTGTCTTTGCCTTCTGTCTCAGAACTGCTCTGTAAACAGGCTGATGGAATATTTCAGATATGGCAAGCGGACCTGAGGACCGGCTTTAAGGTTTTAAGGGTAATTTTACCACTTACCACTCTCACCTATAAATTGGTCTCTTTTCCCTTAAAAGTCACCGTCTTTAGTAAAAGCCACATCATCTACAACATGGAATGAGGAAGAGACTGCCAGCCTAGCCAACTAGATCAGCTGGATTAATCATGACCATTTGTAGGATAAAAGAGTAGATCAGCAAAAGCCCATATCTAAAATCAAATTGTAAGAAAAAGTTGAAGTTGGAATTAAAGCCAATAGCGACCAGGAGTAAATGTACAACAGTTTGACATTGTCCCAAACTCACGGGGCTATTTGTTATCAAATACAAAGGTAAAAAGGAAGCATAATAGCTATTGATACTGTTTTTCCCCACAATCCCTAAGACTTTGAACTTGGATTCCTGATGAAAACTGGTAGGGTTTAGATCATGCTGCAAGTGAAGAGCACAGAAGTGAAACCACACCACCTTTCAAGTCTCCAGCATAACAGGATTAAGTGTTCCCCTTTACCAGAGTCACATTCATCAGAGAAATGTTTGCTTACAAGTTCAGTTGTGCAGTTTTTTGCATGGATAAGCCATAGAGTCTAATTCTTAAGAAGCTAAATATTTGCATTCATTCATTCAACAAATATTTACTGAATGGCTGCTGTGTGCCAGGCGTTATACTACAGACTAAGTAAATAGATATTAACAAAACAGACACAGTCTGTAACCTCAGGATTACAATATATGCAGGCATGTGCAGAATATAAAATTTCCATTTCTTCTCTTTTTTAACGTTTATTTTTGAGAGAAAGAGACAGAGTGTGAGGGGGAGAGGGACAGAGAGAGGGAGACACAGAATTGGAAGCAGGCTCCAGGCTCTGAGCTGTCAGCACAGAGCCTGATGTGGGGCTCAAACTCACGAACCGGGAGATCATGACCTGAGCTGAAGTCGGATGCTCAACCGACTGAGCCACCCAGGTGCCCCTAAAATTTCTATTTCTAAGCCAGATACCATGAAAACAAGTTAACCTATGCAATTATTATACAGATGAGAAAACTGAGGTCTAAGGAGTTACTTTCCTAGAATCACATAGATAGTAAACAATAGCATCAGAGGTGATGATAAACACCATTAATCTCTATTGAATACTATGTACCAAGTTCCTGGTAAGCAAGTTCTTGACATGGGCTACTTTCATAACTTTTCATGTAATATTTCTAAGATAAGTACTATGTTCATCTTAATTTTCTAGATAAGACAGATATATGTTCATAGTCCTGGGAAATCATTGAGCTAAGGTTTATTTCTAGGCAGGGTGACTTGAGGAATTCCTAATCACTATTATACTCTAAAAATATGTCAGCTCAGCAACACACCCCCTCATCACCAGTTAAAGTCTAACACCTACTAGTATCCACAAAACAAAGAGAATTTATCCAATGTATAAAGAGAGGGTGATACAGTAACCATCTGTTTGCTTGCATTAAAGCCAGGAGTGGCCATGCAAAAATAAAATAGCTTTGAGATTTCCAAAAAGTATCTTAAATCTTGGTCACTGGTATATCAAATTTTAAACTAAGAATTATACATGTTATAAAATGATTATTCTTAACAATAGAGGTTGAAAGGATGTAAGTTCCTTCATTTTACCAGAAAGCTTCCAAGAGGATCTTGAAATTTTATAACTTTCAGGTCCCTCAAAACTTATATTTGTCACTACTTTAGCCATATAGAAGTATGTCTTAAGAGTTAACTCTGGCTTGACGTTTACCATGAGACTTTGGGTAATTCATCTCTTGGAACCCCTATTTCCATATCTACTAAATGGATATATACATTCTTGGCATCATAGGGTTGCTGGGAGAACGAGAGTGGCCATGTTTATATAGCAAGAAAGATCAATGTTACATGTTGCTTCTTATACCTCAATTTCCTTGAGGCTGGCTTTTATCTGTAGTAACAAAACCTCAAGATACAGTGGCTAAAATGACTAAGGGTCCACCTTTCCTGATTAGTAAGTCTAGAAAGAGTCTCAGAAATGTCATGGGGATCCAGACTCACTAAATCTTACTCTTTAGCCTTCCTTAGTGTAGACTCTCTCTTCATGGTCTCAGAATGACTGCTCTACTCCAGATATTGTGTTTGCATTTCAGGAAGAAAAAAAGGAGAAGGGAACGTGAGGTATGCCAGTTAAATTCATCTCCTTATGTCAGGAAAAATATTATTATTTCTAGAAAGTCCACTGTGTAAGGAGAGAGTTAATTTGTACGGAATCTGTAATAATTCTATTCTTATCTCAGGGATGCCTGGGACCATGCCAGGAAGCATGGTACTGACCTTTGGGCAAGAAAGGGATAAAATGCACTGGCTAGTGGTTTATAATATTATGTTTAAAGTCCAAAACTCCCCAGAAGGCATGCTATACCAGCTTCTCTATACTGTTTACTGCAAACATGTAGATTGATAGGCTACAGCTGATTTACCTGGTTTTATAGCCTAGTTTGTGTTATTTGACCAGTAGGGTATAAAAAAACTCAGTAAACTTGTGCCTTAGCAAGCTATCTCACATGTATCTTGATAGTTTATTATCTGGTAAGGAAGTACCTCCTCTGAGACTGAGAATCTATGCCTAGGTATCTCCAACCTCCCTGATGTTTACCCATGATTTCTGTCTCCTGCTATATTGTATCTTACGTCATCATTCAAGATACATATGTATGTATATGTATATTTATAGAGATATACATATATATCTAATTTTAAATATATATATCTCTATATATTTGATATATAGATATATTTATACAGAGATAATATTTATGTGTCTAGAATTTATATGTATGTGTGTGTACATATATATATATATATATATATATATATATATGATCTGCATTTACACATAGGATCTCTATTTCTGTGTTACACACACACACACACTTATGAGTTGTTTTATTTATCCAACCCTGGGTAAACGTTGCAACCATCCAGTTATATCTCATTGATAAGAAGTGAATCCCATGGCAATTTGAGCTCTATGAGCCTTGGGTAGTGAGAATTTTTACCTGCTAACACTTCTTAAAAAAAATTGGAGTTCTGTATACATGAAAGAGAAAGTCATTTATCTAGTATAACATTCTCAAACTTTTGCTAACATCAGAATTATCGATCGTGAGGCCCCATCCCCAGAGTTTCTGATTCAGTAAGTCTGGGATGAGGCCTGAGAATTTACATTTTTAACAGCTTCCCAGGTGATGCTGTTGCTACTGGTCCAGGGATTATACTTTTGAGAACCATTTGCCTCACATAACGAAAAAGGATGGGATTAGTTTTGCTTAATCTCTGACAGCTTCTACTGGGTTGATTTTATGGTCCAAGCAAAGCAGAAAATAAATGAAGAAACCAATATTAAACCTGGATGGGACTTATTTCTATTTTCCTGGGGAAAACACCAGATAAATGTCAGCCCATTTCATTGGCTTTATTTGGTATGGGGACCAGAAGCACGCTAATGAAGAGGCTGGCTATTTGGCCAAGGAGTTTTAAACCTATCTCAGTGGTGACGAGTGAGCCACCTGTGCCAAATGTCATAGAAGAAACACAGAGGGAAAATGACAGATGAATCCTAGGGACGGCCAGTTCTGAAAATGCCATTTTCCACCACAAAAATATGACCAGAGAGACCATGCATTCCAGAAGCTGCCAAGTAGAAGCAACAGAAAAAGAGGAGAAAAGCTGAGAAGTGATGCCAATAGCTTTTTATTACAGGTCTTCATTTACTTCAGCATAAGGTTTGTGTTCCGTCTATCATGGGAAGGAAATCTGAGGCTTTTGGACAAGCCACTGGAGAAAGACACTAGACCTAGCCTGGCTTGAGAGATACCTGACCCGTCCCTTCTCTCCTAAATTCTAATGACCTATTTCCCTAAATCTTGTTTGATAAAGGTCTATGATTCTTTACCCACAATTCTGAAATCCAAACTCTCTGAAAACCAAGAGTTTGTTGTAAAACCTGACGTGATTACATTCGGCAGCAAAGCCTGAGGTAATCTGACATAAAACTATTCATAGTCTTTAAATTTTCTTACTTGGCATGAACAGTTCTACATTTCACTGCAGAAAAATTAACACACTTGATTATAAAGCTCTGCCCAGACATGCTGGGGAGATTTTACACAATGAAATATGCATCATGTTACCTTTCAAAAGAAGAATAATTCTGAATTACAAAATGGATATGGTCCCAGGAGTTTTTAATACCGCTTTGAGGACCTGACCTTTGCTTTGTCTGATCACGTTGGTTCCCATTTTTGATGAATCTTTCTGTCACAGCCTTGTCCAGATCTCCTTCCCCCGGGGCACCTTTTCAATGCATCCAGATGTTCTTGAGTTTCCTAGCAACTAGAGATGTGATGCCACTAGTCTGTGGCTGAATCCTATTTTGAACTCAGCAGGAAGCCTTGCTCATGAAGTCCCTTCTCGGTGGACTGAAACTCAGGAGAGTAAGTCTGAATCTTCTGACGTGACTGCTTACTTTGGGAAAATCACCTTAATAGTTTAATTCCTCTGTTTCTTCCCTTAGACCACATCCCTGGCAGTATTTTTATACACAAAGGGAAGAAACCAAAGCTCAGAAAAATTAATCAACTTCTTACATTACTGTCTCAACATGATTCTAAGACACAATGTTGGAAGCAACTTGAGGCAAGAAACAGATTCCACCATCTTCTATACAGAACAAGCTGCATAATTTGCAGTGCCTTGTGAAAACAAAAGTGCAGGATCCCTGGTCTAAAATGTACTAAAAATTTCCATGTGGAAACATGAGAGAATTTAAACCAAACACCGGTGCTTTAAGTGTGAGGTGGTGCATGGATGCATAAGGCACACGCCCATGAAGCTGGCACTGCTACTACATTTTCCACAGCACCTAATATAATATGACTTGATGAAATAATGTTTTAATTGAATGCCATCCATGTCAATTGATGGGAGGTAATGCCAAGAAATGACACCCACAAAATATTATAAAGTTGACTTCACAATATGCCTCCTTACTTTAGTACTATCCATTAGACAGTCTGCTTAACTTGCAAACTGCCTTTTTATGCATTGAAACAACACTTCTGAAGCAGGCATATTGCCCAGGAGATGCCAACACTGCTAAAAACCTATCTGTGCTCAAAGTAATTTATTATCCTTAAAGCTTTTCCTTCCTTTTATAGACCAAGTTATAACCTCTTCCAGAAACCATTACCCAACACTTTCTCAAAACACTTTCTTTTGGTTGTATTGTGGATGTGATGGCATGTCCATTTGTCATGGTGAGTTTATAAACATCTAACATCTCTTCACTGAATATTCAACTTATTCAAATACTGCCAGCTCAGGACATGAAAAGAAGCCAATCAGCCAGTAAGGCCAACCTCTACACAATTATGGTTAATTGGTAGAAAAGTTTGGTTTTATTGTGAATAAGCTGGTAATGTTCAATTATCTGTATACATGAAAGGGAGAAGTATTTAAAGTCTAAAATAATGCACAATTCAAAAACCTCTTTTGTCACTGTAGAGTTGTCTTTTTTCCCTACATTCTCCTCAACTGTACTTTGTGTATGATGTGTGAACAATGCCATGTACACAAAATACACAGGCAGTTGAGTCAGATAAGCCAGAGACTTGGCTAGTGTCTCCTTTTTGTCACCTTGTGCAACTCTAACGACAAAACTATGCTCAAGCTTTGGGGAACCTTAAATATAAACAATCCCTGCTTTTTCATATCATGGGAGGAGAATCTGAAGCTCAGAGAGGCTTCTTCCTGCAGTCCTATCCATACTGGAAACTGGAATCAGATTCCCATCTTCCCTGCTCTCTTCGAACTCACAAGGTAGCTAAGGGCTTGCCTTCTAATGTACTAGCCTAGGTTCCACGTCAAAAATAGAGCTAAGCTGTCAAGGAAACTATTCAAAGTACATCAGGCATCCTGTTATTTTGATTTTTCAAGTGTCCACAAAATAAGTTCCTTAGGGTGGTAAGCATTAACTATCATCAGGTCAAGCTATTTACTGAATCATTAAATAACATCAAAAACTAGCTAAATAGCACACTGCCAGGCACCTAAGGAGTTAACAACAACAAAGAATGAGGTGATAATATAGTCATCTTCCTCAAGACAGGAGTCAACAACCAATCTGGGAGACAAAAGTGGGTTGTCAATGGACCCTAACCTCCCCTGGAGCAAGTTCTGTCTGTGTGCCTTTTATCTCTGCAGCCAAAGCAATCCTTCCAAAAGTGAAGTCTTCACAGGTTTTCTCTGCTCTTAGAATAAGTGCTAAATCCTTACTGCTGTCTTTGAGGTATAGCACAATATAAACTAGGGGTCAGAAAACTTCTGCGTAAAGGGCCAGATAGTAAACATTTTCAGCTTTGCCAGACAATCTCTATGGCAATGTCTCCATTCCATCACTGCAGCAAGAAGGCAGCCACAGGAGCTTAGTAAGTGAACAGGCAAAACAGTGGTGCAATAAAACTCTGTATAAACACAGGTAGTGGGACGATCTGGACTGCAATCCATGGTTTGTGGATTCGTGGTATAAACTATGTATCTCAAACTTTATGCCTACTAATCACACGAGGATCTTGTTAAATAGAGATTTTAATACAGTCTGTCTGGAGTAGAGACTGAGATTCTATATATATTTTTAAAATCCAAGTTAGTTAACATATAGTGTAATAATAGTTTCAGGAGAAGAATTTAGTGATGCATCACTTACATACAACACCCAGTGATCATCCCAAGTGCCCTCCTTAATGCCCATCACCCATTTAGCTCATTCCCCACACAAAACCCCTCTAGCAACCCTCTGTTCTCTGTATTTAAGAATCTCTTCCTGCAGATGGCAAGATTTCATTCTTTTTGATCGCTGAGTAATATGAAAATCTTCTCTTTTTCTTTAATCTATTCATTCAAAACCCATCTCAGGTGCCCCATTCCTTAAAAAAAGATGCTCCACAGAGGTCAAGCACACCCCATATGCTCTCACTGGTCCAGACACCTCTCCATCAGAGTGATTATCACATTTATAATTTTATATTTGCTTGTGTCGTTCTTAAGGGCTGTCTCGTCCATTGGAATGTAAGCTGCTTGAGAAGAGATGATATGCCATTTTGGTTATTTTATACCATGTCCCTAACACAGTTTTCTGCAATAGTTGATACTCGTAAATATTTAATAAATCAAGGAAGCAATTAATCAATCCTTATTGTCTAGAATGGCTCATAGTAGATAGGCACTCAGTTAAGACTGGCTAACTATTTTTATTTTATTTTATTTTATTTTATTTTACTTTACTTATTTTATTTTATTTATTTTATGAGAGTGTTTGTGTGCATGAGCCAGGGAGAAGGGCAGAGAGAGGCAGGAAGGGAGGGGAGGGAGGGGAGGGGGAGAGAGAGAGAGAGAGAGAGAGGGAATATCTCAAGCAGACTCTGTGCTGAGTGTGGACACAGGGCTTGAACCCACGATCCTGGGATCATGACCTGAGTCCAAATCAAGAGTCAACACTCAACCGAGCCACCCAGGCACCCCAAGATTGTTGGATAACTTTTAGGAAGTTTTGGAATTCACAAAATTTAAAAATTTAGAAGGTTTTTTTATACCCCTTTACTGTTCTCCTTCCCTCCCTTCTGTACTCTACTTCTCTCTCTCTCAAAACCGGTAATGTCCAGTGGAGATTTCTGCAATGATGGGACTGTTCTATGTTGTCCAATATAGTAGCCAGCAGTGCTGAGAATCTGAAATGTGCTGGTGCAACCAGGGAACTGAATTGTAATTGTATTTAATTTTAAAATTTTAATGTGAATGGACACATGTGGCTCGTAACTACTGTATTGGATAATACAGTTCTAGATTTTCTTGGGGTGATTATATCTATTATAAAACCAATGGCTATGATGATAGTTACTAAATCATTTAGAATTGAATCACCAAGAGTGTGAGGGAAATACCTTGTTTTGGAATCCATTGTATTGCCCTGTGTCTGGCATCAATTGTACTATGCCCTTAGCTTGAAGTAGATCTGAGTGGTACATCTTTATGATGGCTCAGTGCCCAAACATGCTCCTTTGTGAAAATGTGAGAATGCTCTTCCTCATCTTATTAAACACAATCACATTTATTCTTTTCTGGGGGAAGTGGGGTTAACTTGAATATGGGTTTTTATCATACTTTTTGATAATTCACATAATTCACAAACCATAAAATTCACATCTTTAAAATGTACAATTCATTTAGTACATTCACGATGTTGTATGATCATCACCACTAAATCCAGAACCTTATAACCACCTCAAAAAGAAATTTCATACCAATTAGCAATCACTCTCCATCTTTCCTTATCCTAAAGCCCAGGAATTCACTACTGAATTTACTGTGTCCTTGGATTTGTCCATTCTGGACACTTCATATAGATGGAATGAAATATGTGGCCTTTTTTGTTTAGTTACTTTCACTTACCATGAGGTTTGATTGTATCAGTACTTCATTATTTTTATAGATTGTATCAGTACTTCATTATTTTTATAGCTTTTTAATGGTACAGCACATTTTCATTATCCATTAATTATCAGGCACTGGGGTCATTTCCAGGTTTAGACTATTAGGAATAATGTTGCTATGAACTTTCATGTACAAGTTTCATGTGGGCATAGTTTCATTTCTCTTGGGGATATACCAAGGAGTGGAATACCTGGGTCAAATGATAGCTCAATAGGACTGCCAAACTGATTTCTAAAGTGGCTGTGCCACTTTCCAGCAGCAATTAGGATGGTTCCAATTTCTCCACATCCTAACACTTGCTATTATTGTCTTCTTTATCATAACCCTCTTAGTGCATGTGAAGTGGTATCCCTTTGAAATTTTAGTATGAAATATACTAATTAATGATGTTGAGTGTCTTTCATGTGATTATTGACTACTTTGGAGAAATATCTATCCAAGTATTTTCCCCAATTTTTAATTAGGCTTTTGTCTTTTAATTTTTGAGGTGGAGGAGTTCTTTATTCTCCATATAGTCCCTCAAAAGATATATAATTTGCAAATATTTTCTCCCCGTGGGATGTCTTTATACTCTCTTGATCATATCCTTTGAAGAATAAATAAGTAAATTTTAGTGGAGTCCAATTTATCTATTTTTTTTCTCTTTTGTTGCTTGTGCTTTTGGTGTTATATTTGCCAAATATTAGGAGTCACAAATATTAATTTATACTTGTTTCCTTTTGAGAGTTTTTTCATTTTAGCTCTTTATGTCTTGGATCCATTTTGAGTAGATTTTTGTTAATGGCATGAGGTAGAAATCCAACCTCATTCTTTTCATGTGGACATCCAATTGTTCTAGCACTGTTTGTTTAAAAGACTATACTTTTGCCCCATGAATCATGTGGTATCTCTTTCTTTTTCTTTTACTTGCCTAATTGCCTTGGTTAGGACCTCCAATGCAATGCTGAAAAAAAAATGATGTGAGTGGACTTCCTTGTTTTCCTGATCTTGGGGGGACACTTCACTTTTTTACACTTAAGTGTGATGTTAGCTATGGGGTTTTGGTGGATTATCTTGATCAGGTTGAGGAAATTCCCTTCTATTCAGGCTTGTTCAAAGTGTTTTGAATTGTGAAAGGATTTTTGGATTTTGTGAAATGTTTTTTCTGCATCTATTATTAAATCAAATGGGTTTTGCCCCTTTGTTCTATTAATGTTATGTATTACACTGATTGATTTTTTAATGTTAGGCAAACCTGGTATAGCTGTGAGATAAATCCCACTTGATCCTGTCATATAATCCTCTTTATATGTTTTTGGATTTAGTTTGTTGGTATTTTGTTAAGATTTTCATTTTGATATTAATAATGTATACTTTTTTTTTCTTTTTCATTTAAAGTATTGTCTAATTTCCTTTTTCTTTATCATTCCCTTGTTGCCAAGGAACATCATACTTTGTATGATTTCAACTCTTTCAAATGTATTGAGATTAGTTTTATGGCCTAATATATGGTCTATTTTGGAAAATGTTCTCAATACACTTAAGAATACATATTGTGTAGTTACTGACTGAAGGACTCTATAGACGTATGTTAGGTCTAGTTCATTTAGTTTGGGTAAGTCTTTTGTTTCCTCAGTCATCCTCTATTCAGGTGTTTTAGCCATTATATAACATAGAGCATTGATGTTTCCAACTATTAATGTTGAATTGGTTAATTATCCTTTAAGTCTATCAATTTTTGCTTCATGTATTTGGGACTATATTACTGGCTTTATATCTGTTTATAATTATTATATCATCTTGGTGAAATTAACCTTTTATTATTATAAAATATCCTTCTGTGTGTCTAGCTTTTTCATAAAGTCTGTTTTGTCTAATAGTAGATCCACTCCAGATTGTGGGGTTACTTTTTTATAGTATATCTTTTTCTATTCTTTTGTTTTCAACAGATTGTGTCTTTGCATATAAAGTGTATCTTTTTAGACAGCATTTAGTTGAATTATTTTTCCAGTTTTACTGAGAAAAAACTGTCATACATCACTGTGTAAGTTTAACATATACAGCATGATACTTTGATTACAATATATTATAAAATGATTACTACAAAAGGTTTATTTAACAACCATCATCATAGAGATAAATTTTTTTAAAAAGAAAAAAAGGAAGCAGCCCAGGTGTCCATCAACAGATGAATATATATACATCCCATCCCGTGTGTGTGTGCGTGTGTGTTTGTGTGTGTGTGTGTGTGTGTGTGTGTGTGTATGGGATGTGTGATATATATATATACACACAATGGAATATTATTCAGCCATTTAAAAAATGAAATCTTTCCATTTACAATGATGTGGATGGAGCTAGAGTATAATGATAAGCAAAATAATTCAGAGAACAGCAAATACCATATGATTTCACTCATATGGGGAATTTAAGAATCAAAACAAATGAGCAAAAGAAAAAAGACAAGGATACAAACCAAGAAACAGACTCTTAACTATAGAGAATAAACTGATGGTTACCAGAGGTGGGTAGATAAGGGGGTGGATGTATAGGTGATGGGTATTAAGGAGTACACTTGTGATGAGCACTAGCTGATGTATGGTGTAGCTGAATCACTATGTTGCACACCTGAAACTAATAGTGTATGTTAACTATACTGGAATTAAAATAAAATTTTATAAAATACAAAAAAAAATTTATTCTTATGATAAGAACTCAGAATTTACAGTCTTAACAACTTTCTTATGTAACCTCCAGCAGTGTTGACTACAGTCATCATGTAGTACATTACATACCAGTACTTATTTACCTTGTAATTGCAAGTTGGTATCTTTTTTTAAATGTTTATTTATTTTAGAGAGAGAGAGAGAGACAGAGCATGAGCATGGGAGGGGTAGAGACAGAGGGAGACACAGAATCTGAAGCAGGCTCTGGGCTCTGAGCTGTCAGCACAGAGCCCGACGTGGGGCTCGAACTCACAAGCTGTAAGATCATGACCTGAGCTGAAGTCAGTGGTATCTTTTGACCACCTGCATCCAATTCCCCCACCCCTCAACCCCCTGTCTCTGGTAACCACAAACCTGACTTCTGCTATAATATTGGTGTGGGTTTTTTGTTTGTTTGTTTGTTTGTTTGTTTGTTTGTTTTGGGGTTTTGGGGGGGCTTTTTAGATTCCACATGTAAGTGAGATTATACAGGAGTTGTCTTTCTCTCTCTGACTTATTTCACTTAGCTTAATACCATCAAATTCCATCATGTTGTTACAAAGAGAATTTCCATATTTTTATGGCTGATTAATATTTCATTGTACATACATAGCACAGCTTCTTTATCCACTAATCCACTGATGGGCACTCAGTTGTTTCCATGTCTTGGTATTATAAATAATGGTGCTATGAACATGAAAGTGTAGCTATCTTTTCAGATAGTGTTTTTGTTTCCATTGGATATGTTCCCAGAAGTCAAATTGCCGTATTATATGGTGGTTCTATTTTTAATTTTTTGAGGAATCTCCATACTGTTTTCCATAGTTGCTGCACCAGTTGACAATCCCACCAACAGTACACAAGGGTTCCCTTTTCTCCACATCTATGCCAGCATCTCTTATCTTTTGATGATGGCCATTCTTACAGTTGTGAAATGATCTATCTGTTGGTTTTAATTTTTACTTCCCTAATGACTAGTGATGTTGAGTATCTTCTCATGTACCAATTAGCATTCGTTAACCTCTTTGGAAAAATGTCTATTCAGGTCCTTTGCCCATTCTTAACTGGATTGTTTGTTTCTGCTATTGAGTTATAGGAGTTCTTTATATATTTTGGATATTAACCCCTTATCCAACATATGGTGTGAAAATATTTTTTCCCATTCCGTAGGTTGTCTGTTCACTTTGTGGATGGTTTTCTCTGCTGTGAAGAAAGCTTTTTAGTTTGATGTAGCTCACTTATATTTCATTTGGTTGCTTGCACTTCAGGTGTGATTTCCAAAAAAAAAATCATTACAAGAACCCATGCCAAGGAGCTTTATTTCTATGTTTTCCAAGGGTTTTCCAATTTTGTTTATCTTTGTAAATAACCTGTTTTTAGTTTAGTTAATCTTTTCTGTAGCTTTTCTGTTCTCTATTTCATTTACTTCTTCTCTAATTTTTATTTTTTCCTTCCTTCTGCTAACTTTGGGCTCGATTTTTCTTTTTCTTATTTCTCCAGATATAGAATTAGGTTGTTTATTTGAGATCTTCTTGATTCTCTTTCTTTCCTTTTTTTCTTTCTTGATTTTTAATGTGTTTATTGCTATGAAATTTCCTCTTACAACCACTGTTGCTGCATCACATAAGTTCTGGTAAGTTGTGCTTCCATTTTTATGTGTTTCAAGAAACTTTTATTTCCCTTTTAACTTCTTCTTTGATCCACTGATTATTCAAGAGACTGTTGTTTAATTTCCATGTATTCGTGAATTCTCCAGTTTTCCTCTTGCTCTTCATTTCTAGTGTTATGCTGTTGTGGTCAGAGAAGATACTTGGTATAATTTCAGACTTCTTGAATTTGCTAAAATTTTCTTTGTGGCTGAACATATGGTCTATATCCTAAAAGATGTTCCATGTGTATTTGAGAAGAATATGTGTTCTACTGTTGTTGGATAGAATGTTCTGTATATGTCTGTTAGGCCCAATTGGGCTATAGTGTTGTTTAAACCCACCATTTCTTTATATTCATTCTCTGTCTGGATCATGTATTCATTGATGAGAGTAGGGTATTTAAATTCCTAACTACTATTGTATTGGTGCTTACCTCTCCTTTTATCTCTGTTAGTTTTTGTTTTATACATTAGATACTTCAATACTGAGTATATTTACAATTGCCTGTGAGGTGAGTCCAGAATAGAAGCTCCCACAAAGCAACCTACAATGCTAGGGGTGCTAGTTGTTCCCCTAGGCTCTCTTTCCTCACTGAGGAAAAAGGAATTCCTTCTGCATGGTTCTGCACTGACCTGGGGGAAGAACCACGTGGTTAGGATGTAGCTGTTCCTCTTACCTTTCTAATGCAGTCCATCTTGGTCTCTGTGGTACAGGGGAATGTTTCAGCCTCATTCACACATTCTAGGAGTCTCTCAGTGGTGTCTTGTTTGTAAACAGTTGTCAGTTGTTTTTCTTGTGAGGCGGACTGAGGCAGGAATGACCAAGGCTGCCATCTAAGTGATGGCACTCCTGGGTAATTTGTTTTTTAACTCATTCACCCAATCTCTGCCTTCTGATTGGAGTGTATAATCCATTTACAATTAATGTTATTACTGATAAAGTAGAATTTTCCCTGCCATTTTTCTATTTATTTTCTGTATATCTTATAGTCTTTCTTGTTCCTCTGTTACTTCATTTTTGCTTTCTTTTTCTGTTAAACAGACATTTTCTGGTGTATTATTTTAATTATTTTTCCATTTCTTTTATTATTTTTTATTACTTTCTTAATGGTTACCTTACAGATTACAATTAACATTTAGTTGATAACATTGTAGCTCAGATTAATGCCAACTTAATTTCAATAGTATACAAAAACTTTGCTTCTGTATACGTACATTTCTTCCCCTCCTCTTATGTTGTCATTGCCATATAAATCACATCTTTATAAACTGTGTGTCCATCAAAACAATTTGTAAGTAGTGCTTTATGCAGTTGTCTTTAAATCAAATGAGAGAAAAAGGAGTTACAAACCAAACATGCATTTATGTTGTCCTTATTATTATTTATTCCTTCCTACAGATTTAGGTTACTTTGTAGCATCATTTCATTTCAGCCTGAAGGACTTTGTTTATTATTTCTTACAGGGCAGGTCTGCCAACAACAAATTGTCTCAGTTTCTGCTTACTGACAATGTCTTCACTTCTCCATTTTTGAAAGATAGTTTCACTGGATATAGAATTCTCAACTGACAGTCTGTTACTTTCAACATGTTGAATATGCCATATGAGTTCCAGGCTTTTGATCAGAAATCAGCTCTTCTTATGGAGAATCCTTGTAAATAATAATTTTCTTCTTTCTTCCTGCTTTCAAGATTGTCTCTGCTTTTGGTTGACTGTTTGCTTATAATGTGTTTATGTATTATCTCTTAGAGTTTACCCTACTTGGAATCACTGAATTTATCTGATGTGGAAACTAATGTTTTGCATCAAACTTCAGCCATTATTTCTCCAAATATGCCTTCACTTTCCTTCCTCTCTTTCTAGAACTCTCATTAAGAGTGTATTAAGTTGCTTTTTAGTCTCCCACAAGTCTCTTAGGCTCTATTTTTTTAATTCTTTTATCTGTTTTTCATTCTGAATCATCTCAATTAACCCACATTTAAGGTCGTTGCTTCTTTCTTCTTCCTGATCAAATCTGATGTTGAATCCCTCTGGTGAATTTTTAATTTCAGTTATTATACTGTTCAACTTCAAATTTCTCTTTGGTTCTTTGTTTTAACATTTTTTAATGTTTTATTTATTATTGAGAGACAGAAACAGAGCATGAGCATGGGAGGGGCAGAGAGATGGAGAGACACAGAAACCAAAGCAGGCTCCAGGCTCTGAGCTGGAGCCCGATGTGGGGCTTGAACTCACATTCCATAATATCATGACCTGAGCCGAAGTTGGATGCTCAATCGACTGAGCCACCCAGGTGTCCCTGGTTCTTTGTTTTAAATAATTAATATTCCTTTACAGATACTCTCTATTTGGTGAAACATTGTCTTTATCAGCTTGGGCTGCTATAACAAAATACCACAGACTGAGTGATTTCAACAACAGAAATTTAGGTTCTCTTAGTTCTAGAGACTGGAACTCAGAAATCAGGGTAACTGGATGGTCAGATTCTATTTGGGTATCTCTTCCTGTATTGTAGAGGCTGCCTTCTCACTGTATCCTCTGAGTTGGACATAAAGGGAGAGCAAACTCTCTGCTTTCTCTTCTTAGGACCTCACCCTTGTAACATCATCTGATCTTAATTACCTCCCAAAGACCCTATCTCCAGATATGATCACATGAGGGATTAGGGCTTCAACATAAGGGACTTAATACAAAGGATCTGGAACTGACTGACATTCTGAATAAAAATCCCTAGTACATTTTCAGTCCACCTCTTTTTGTCCTATGCTGCTGAAGTTTCAAAATCCTACACTTTCTCTGATCTGTTTTTTATCTGTTACTTTTAAATTGTAAAAATATGGTTCTAAAACATTCCAAATGAAAGTTCCAAACATAGGAAATAATTTCAAAAACATTTACTGAATTCAACAGAAGCCAGTGAAGCTGCTGATGAAGCATTTCCACAGATCTCCATGGTCTCCTCTATAATCTTTTCCTCTGCCCTACTGACCTAGCTTCTTCCCACTCATTTTCTACTTCCTTCCACATCTTTTAAATTAACCAAGGTTCTTCCTTTCCAACAGAAAACACCTTGTAATATTCTCATTGTAAAGTGTTAAGTGATGGATGATACAGTAAAAAGGAACACTGAGACTTAGTTTCCAAGATTACTTTTATATCCAGACTTAGTTCATAATTTGTATTAGAAAAATTTCTTCTTCCCTCTCAAAGTACCACATGAAAATATTGATCTCCACAGTTTTATTTTTAGTGTTGCATGAATCCACAACATAAGTTTCATAAGTTGCATAATAGTGTTATTATTAAGTCATCACCCCTAGGCACTATATATTTTTTAAAAGTATATGCATTTAAAAGAGAATAAAGAACGATGGCAATGTTATATCTTAAGGCGGGACTCACTAATGGTAAGATTTCAGGTACTATATACTTATTGTATAAACACTTATTTAGGGTCCATGCTAAACACCCTCCCTATGTGTTAGTAATACAGAGATAAGTGACCACTGCCCTATAAAAGCACATAGTCACACAAATTAATTTTTGGAGAAGATTTAGTTCAACCAGAGTTGGTAAATGAAATCTTACCTCCCTTGCCAATTTCACTCTATTAGTAATTCCCACCTTAATAATCATTTTGGCTCCTCAGGATAGACTGCTGAGAGTGGATAAAACATATGTGTTATGTATATAGGTGATACAATTGTACAAGGGCCACAGATTTCCTTTCCCTACTCTGAGATTACTTCATGCAGTGACTCCTTTTTGCTTTAGTTTTCCATCTCTTCATGTTAGTTTTCCTTCTTGTTCACTATGTTTTACCTCCCTGAATCTTACCTCTCAACTATATTATGGGGATAATGACAGCACTTACTTTATGGGACTGTGGGAAGACTAAGTTAGAAGATGTATGTAAAAAAAAAAAGACGTATGTAAAACAATAAGCAGAGTCTGATACACAACAGAAAACCACTATCCTCTAAATCATTGGTTCTCTATTGGTTTAGAGCAAGAGTTAGAGTAGAGCTATTTTCCCTTAAGGGGACATATGGCAATATATGGAGTTATTTTTGTTGTAACTTGGGGAGGTACATTACTGGTATCTACTGGGTATAACCCATAGATGCTGCTAAATGGCCTACAATGCACCAGCCTCCCACAAAAGAAAGAATTATCCAGCCTAAAATGTTAATAGTATCAAAGCTGATAAACCTTGCTCTAAATTAGTGCTAGAAAAAAACGTTAAAACAAGTTATGACTATAATATATTAATTTTTGTTAACTCTCAAACTAAATATTTGCCTACTTTTCTTAAAATCATAACACAATGAACTCAAGAAAAGTTACTGTATGCTTAAGAGCAGGTACCAGGCAACACAGAAAGTAAAGCCTAGCTTCTCTCCTTCCCTACGTCCTTCTCTCCATCTCCTCCTATCTCTATTTTTCCGTCTGTTTCTCCCTCGTTCCCCTCTCTCTCCTTTTACCCACAGTTCTGCAAAGATGGCTTCCAGGTGCAAGCAAAGATTTGCAAAGAGCATCAAGGCACATCATTTGCATTTCAAGTTCACCATGAAAATTTATGTTCCTGCAACAAGCAGGAAGCCCAGGAAGCTGATTTTCTCTGGTGACATATGCACTCCATAAGGCAGAAATTGTTGTTGTCAGAATAACTGAGCTAAAATATCAGGATATTTGCCTAAACTCAGAGAGCTTGTCATATAAATTGCCACTGAGCAGGGACTGCATATGGGATTAGAACCTGCCTTTTGGAGAGGTGATTTGTCAGCCCAGGCAGCAGAACTGGCACAGTAAATAATACTAAAATGAAATGAGCTACATTCTCAGAAATGGTGTACTTTATGTTGCAATGGGCAGTTAGGGAAATAGAGATAAGTAATGGCTACCTACTACATGCTCACATTTCTACTTAATCATGGCCTCCTCAGTCACAGGTACTATGTACCAGTGTGGAGACTGACCATGGGTCTGACATCTTTGATGGGGAGGAATATGTGCATATAGCTAATAACATGGGAGAGGAAATAAAAATATGGGTCTTGGGAAAAAAACAACAACATAGTGACATGAGTGGATACAGTTTGTAGGTTAATGAAAACTAGCTGGGATTAAGGAAGACTTTGAGAAAGTACATTTGAACTCAGTTTTACAATATGTGTAGGATCTGGATAAGGACTTCTTGAACGCCAGGACTTCAAATCCATGAATTCGAATGGGAAACAAAATCACATCTTGATATTCACCAATCTCTGACATTTAACATTCCTTCATTTACTAAAGTAAACCACACACATAATAGTTTTGGTAGAACCTGTGATTCGGTCACCAGTAGAAATCATAGGTACCCTCATGGCATGTTACTACATTACAGATAATTGAAATATTATTTATGTTCATCGCTCCCTTGAAATTACAGTAATTATTAGACCAACTGTTACATCTTATTTATGAGTCCATTAGAAAAGCACATACATTACCCTAACAAATTAAGTTTTTAAATGTGTGTTCATTATTTTTAAATATAATTGGCTCTCTGTGTAAATTTATAGATTTTATATTATGCATTTTAGAATGCTGTTCTGACAAGAAGTGAACAGACTTTACCAGATGCCAAATGGACCCAATGGCACAAAGGAAACTAAGAACCTGTAACAGAAAATGGAAACTGGAGAGGTGCCTGGGTGGCTCAGTGGGTTAAGCAGCTGACTCTGGGTTTCAGCTCAGGTCATCATCTCACACTTCATGAGTACAAGCCCTGCATCAGGCTCTGCAGCTGGCAGCATGGAGCCTGCTTGGGATATTCTCTCTCTCTCTCTCTCTCTCTCTCTCTCTCTCCCTCCCCTACTCGTGTTGTCTCTGTCTCTCTCAAAATAAGTAAATAAACTTAAAAAATAAAAGAAAATGGAGAATGGAGTGGACACATTTGTCACATAACAGTATAGACATATATACAAAAGGATGACTCCATGATTTTGAGAAATGACTTCATGATTTAAGAATAACAAGAATTAGACCTGACATTTTTATAGTTCTTTAATGTGGTTCAAACACTGATATTAGTCAATTTAGCACTCTAAAAATTTTATGAGGTCGTTATGATTACTGCCCCCATTTTACAAATAAGGAAACACACAAAGACAGGTTGAGTGATTTGACCATAGTAGCACAGCTATTAAGAGTTAGAGGTGACCAAGCTGACAACAACTATGTTATACTGTTACACAATAATAATGGCATTCCTAAAAATAGCAATGATCATGTGCTAAGTGCTGCATAGGCATCAGGCATTGTGATAGTGCATTACAAACTTCATGTAGTTTAATTCTTATGACCATTCTGGAAGGTAGTTATTATCCCTACAGTACAGAAAGTGAGGCTTAGAAAAACTATGAGATTTTCCCAAGTCAGACAATAAGTGGCTAAAGGAGAATCTGAACTCAGGTTAATATGATATCAAGCCTGGCCTCTTAATGTCTGCAGCCAGGCCAAGAAGTTTTATTTTAGTCTGTGGCAACAGGGAAACATTAATGGCTTTTGATGGGAAACCTACATTATATGATCTGTATTTTTTTTAATATATGAAATTTATTGTCAAATTGGTTTCCATACAACACCCAGTGCTCATCCCAAAAGATGCCCTCTTCAATACCCATCACCTACCCTCCCCTCCCTCCCACTCCCCAATATGATCTGTATTTTAGACAGATCGACATGGCAATAATATGGAAGATAGTTGGAGCAAAAAGTTGGAAGCAATGAGATCAGTTAAGCAGCCATTGGAGAACCTGTCCAAGGAGAAGTTAAGATAAAAGTAAGCAGAGATAGGAAAGGCATTTGAGGGAAATAATGCTATCTGGTACAAATCAGACATCACAGGGGGCAGTGTAACAAGTGGAGAGGCCAATGACACCACCCAGGTGTCTAGCTAGTGATTATGGGACCACTAAATGGAACAAGGAACAAAGGAGGACAAAAAAACCATGAGCTCTTCCTTGCACATAATGAATCTGAGGTACCCATGAAATACCTTGGTGGGTATATTCAACGGAAAGTTGGAAGTTTGGGTGCGGTCCTCTATAACTGAGATGTAGTTTGTGTCCTGCAGATGTTCCTACGTTCCAGGACTAGATCAAAGTAGTGGAGCCAATGGAAGAGCTGAGAAATGGACAGAAAGGCTTAGGATGCAGACATCAAGAGAGGAAATTGTTCTTAATAATAGAGGGAATTAGTGGAGACAAGAGAAAAAGAAAGAGTAATAAAACAATGAAATATATCCTCAAAAAAGAATTTGAATTCCTTTATTTTTCATTTTATTTTTGAGAGAGAGAGAGAGACAGAGTGTGAGCAGGGGAGGGACAGAGAGAGAGGGAGACATAGAATCCGAAGCAGGCTCCAGACTGTGAGCTGTCAGCACAGAGCCCAACGCAGGGCTTGAACTCAGGAACCATGAGATCATGACCAGAACTGAAGTTAGACACTTAGCCGACTCAGCCACTCAAGCGCCCCTTGAATTCCTTTTTTGAGGCTCTTTAAAGCAGGTAGGAATAGTCTTCTTAGACATATTTAAGTCCTTATTTGCATAGAGGCAGAGAGATGGAAAAAATGACACTATTAGGTCCTGCCTGATCCAGTCACAGATTGGGAGTTCTAAGATAAATGATGAAAACAACATTTGGGCTCCTGCATAAGGAGAGAGGTTAAGACGGGGAGCAGGTGAGTAAGAAACTATCTTTTCAGTCGGAAAACTGGAGTGAGGGAGGTGTGTGTGTCCATGTGTGTGTATGTTGGGGGCTGGCCTTAAATTGTTTACATTTATATGCCACGGTTACAACATTGAAAAACTCTAGAAACAGCTTACATAGAAATTTAAACCATGAAAATAGAAAAAGAGCCTGAATATGAATGTGGTAATTTCTATAAAAAGCCATGATTCTTTGGTTGGGGGTGGGGATATAGAGTGGTGGATAATAAACTACTCAAGCAGGTGAATCATTTTAAATACCTGGGAAATCTCAATAGCCCAGGGGAGGAAAGAATCCTGAAGCTAAGAGATTAAAATTTATTACAATAAAGAAGAACATTAAAGGAGATTTATAATATCATCACAAAGCCGATTATTAATTTTGGCAGGGCAACTTGGATATGGAAAGAAGAAGATAAAAAGACAATATGGTAGAAGCTGTTGAAATGAAATTTCCTGTCTTACTTGAGGCTTGGATAAGATTTAAAGAGTGAAAATACACAGGATGCAGAATATTGGTAGTCAGTGGTAATTGGTGACCAGAATTTACTTTTACAAAAACAGAAAAGATCAACTGGAAAACACATTGAGACTTTGAAATACCAGGTAGTCTGAACCAAACAAGACACCCCAGAAAATGCCTGCCCATTCAAATATAGATCCCATCGATGCCAAGAGTGAGAACCAGTCTTCTGTGTCTGACTCAATTAGAAGTCTTCTGATTTGCCCACTAACAGAAAATCAAACCCTCCTTGAGGAAAAGAGAAAAGTCTTGACTTCTGAACCAGGAAGTACTAGGGCTAGCATTACATTTCAAGTCAGCTTGAGGCAGAGGCTCAAATGCGTTCCCAAGAACTCTGTTCTATTTGTCTCTCATATCAGCTCTGCTCTTCTCTTCCTGTGATTTCTTTCTCACTCAGTCTCTCCTCCTTATCTCAAGGTAGCTGCCAAGCTCTAGACCTTACCTCCTCTCAGTTTTCCAACCAGTGGGAGAAGCACTGCTCTCCTTACAATGGTCAAGCATGAATCTCAGATATGATGCTCACTGACCAAATGGGAGCCTTCTGCCCATCCCCAGCCAATCACCATGCTCAAAGGAATGTGATATGATAATAGGCTTAAACAAATCTGAGCCCAGCCCTGGAGTGTGGGGGACAGGTAAAGATTAAATCATAGGAGTTAAAAATGAGGGGCGGTTCCCCAACAAAAAGTAGGGGATGTCTTTCACAAATGGGGACAAGGAATGCAAAATATAATAAACATTCACTGTAGCTAACAAGCTTCAGTTCTGAGAGTCCCACCCTGTGTATAATTTAAGCTTCTTATGCTAAAATTTTAATCCATTCCGTAGATCAAGGGTGGTGTCAAGTACATATCAATAAGCAAAAATCCTCATTGTTGCAATGGAGAAGAGTCTTTTGATATTTCATATGGGTGGTCTGCCTAATTGGAGTAATTCTAGTTATTGTAATTGAGTTATTTTCATATTTGTGCAAACAAGTTAAGGAAGATGATAATGGAATATATATTTAGCAAGGTAAAATCACCTATCCACACAGTCATCAAATATCATATTGTTTATCATGTAAAGAGCTTTTGATTCTTTTTTTAAAAAAATCTTTTAACATTTATTTTTAAGAGACAGAGAGAGACAGAGCACAAGTGGGGGAGGGGCAGAGAGAGAGAGAAGACACAGAATCTAAAGCAGGCTCCAGGCTCCGAGCTCCGAGCTGTCAGCACAGAGCCCAATGTGGGGTTCAAACCCACAAACCATGAGATCATGACCTGAGCCGAAGTCGGCCACTTAACCAACTGAGCCACCCGGGTACCCCTCAATCGTCTTTTTTTTTTAGTTCCTCTGGTGATCACCTGTGCCTCTGTGCTGTAAGATGTCCACCATTCACTGGCTCCAGTTGCACTAAGAAAGGTCTGAACATATGAATTACAACCTCTTAGACTTCCGTGCAATTCATGCTGTTGAGAACATCAAATCTCTTGGAAAATAACAAAGGTGGGTAGGGGTTAAGCATTACAGATTTTGGCACAGCACACAACAAAGCAGCACACAGTCACTTTTTTTTTTTAAGAGAATGTGATTTTTAAAGAGAATGTGATTTTTAAAGAGAATGTGATTATCATGCAGAAGAAAGAAGTCAAAAGGCACTGGATCTCCTGCTCCATAGGTGGGGGTATTTGAACACATTAACACATTAAACTTTTTTAACATCTGGGAGAAGAGTTACACTCTCTATGTTATAGTTTCACAACAAATGCCAATCCAGCCACAGCAAAGGCTGCCTTGAATATATTAAAGGAAAAACCATGCATCTCTGGGGGGAGAAAAAGTAAGAGAAGAAAATTGCATTGTGTCATCATCCACCAGGCAGGGGTATTTCTCTGCACTGGGAGTGCAGAAGAAGAAAATACACATATAGGGAAAAGTCCCTACGCATGAAGGCAGGTACCAGAAGTGGCATTCTGTTCTGTCTGCTCAGTCTCACCTCTTTCTTCCCACACTCCCTCTTCTCATTTGCCTAAGAGAGCCTCAACACAAAACAGCTCAAATAGACGACTCATTAGAAAAATACACTTCTTCATAGAAACCAAGCTCTGATTTCTTAGAATCTTACTTACAATATGATTTTAAAAAAACAAAAACAAAAACAAAAACAAAAAAAAAGCTCTTTCTGGCTGCCTTCACATCATGTTGTCAGCTTTCAAATACAAAATGAATTACAATTCTTTTGTGTCACCAAAAGCAAAGCAGATAGAAAATCTTCCAGGAGGATGTATTCAAGAAACTCAACAAATCATGTATTACAAATAGACAAGCAAGATGCCCCAGAAATACACAATCCAGTTCTTTTTCGGTGTCTACAAGCATGAGAGGGATGTTCAGGATCAGTCTTCCATGGGTATGGCAGGTAGCTCTGAAGCACATTCACTCCCTCGCTGAATGGACATTGGCTAATGCTTATTATGTGCCAGACACTGTGCTGTTTACCTCCATATGTTTTTTCATTCAATCCTCACTTTATCTTCATTTTTAGTGATGAAAAACCTGGGGGCTCAGAGAGGTTAAATAACTTGTCCAAATGCATAAATCCAGACAGTGGTAGAGCCAGGTTTTTGACCAGCATCTGCCTGAATCCAAAGCTCATGTATTTTCAGTACACCATACTGCCCTCTGTGAAAGGCACTTAAAAAAAATTTCCCTGCCTAACGTGGGGTTAAAGATTCATGAAGATGATGCTACCTGGACCTCAGGGCCCAAGGTTAAGTCTCACCTGAGATACAGGGACTACTCCAGGGCCTCCAGCCACCTTGCATTCAGCAATGTCTGCATCTAGGACCTTGGGAAGAAGAGAGGAATCTTCCTTCAGGAAACAACATCAGGACCCAGGAAAAGGTGGCTCAAAAGGGAGCACCAAAGACTCCCCTGGGCTTACCCTCAGGAATGAGGACAGAGAGTCCAAGGTTGAGGAGACATCCATCTAAGAAAGAACATCAAGTACTACAGATCTGGGTCAGTGCTTTGGGAATGCTTGGACATCTATGGGATTTGCCCCTTCCCTTTGCATCTTGTTTATGTTAAATCTTTTTATGATTTCAATGTTTAGAAATCAACTCCCTGAAGCCAGGAAGAAGAAAAAAAGGCACAGGAGCATATTCGCCTGAGTAGCCAGGGAGGTAGGGCCATACGAATGGCATTCACCTCCACAGCCTGTCCAGGGAAGGGTGCAGTGGCTTAAAACTATGTCTACAAATTGATACTCCACTCATGAAGAGGTGGAGCCTAATGTCCCTCCCTTTGAGGGTGGGCTAGTCCTAGTGACCCACCTCGAATGGGAAGTAGAATAGAGCAGAAATCACATGTGACTTCAGAGATGAGGTCATAAAAATGGTAGTATGGCTTCCATTTCAGTGGCTCTTTCCTTTGAGTCACTTACTTGGGGGAAGCCAGTTTTCAGGTTGTAAGTAGCCCTATGTAAAGACCCACATGGCAAGGAATTGGGATCTCCTAACAACAGACACAGGAATGAGGTTGAAAGTGAATCCCCCAGCCTCAATCAAGTTAACACTTTGACTACAACCTCGTGACAGACCCTAAGCCAAAACCACCCATGTAAGTCACTCCCAGATTCCTGATCTCAGAAATTGTGTAGAATGATTCATTTTGTCTTAAAGGGCTACATTTGGGGATAATTTTAACACAGCAAGTACTACATATAAATAATCTAAGAGATACCTCAATGTTCAGAGAAGAATAGCATTGAAGAGTAAGGAAGGCTAGATGATTCTTGAGGCTTTTCTGATTCTTGAAGCATGGCTCTGAGACCCAATCTGGGAGGAAGGGGGCTTCCTAGGCTCCTTACCTGGAAAAAAACTGGAGAAGTTCCCAAAAAGGTTAAAAAGGGGAATATTTTTTTTTCTTTTTTCCCCTATGTAAAGAAAACCTGTTTACAGATCTTCCAAGTGGGGCACCTGAATGGCTCAGTCAGTTAAGCATCCAACTCTTGATTTCAGCTCAAGTCATCATCTTATGGTTCCTGAGTTTGGTTCCAGCCCTGCATCAGGCTCTGCACTGACTGGGATTCTCTCTCTCCTTCTCTCTCTCTCTGCCCTTCCTCTGCTCCATGCTCACACGCACATGTTCCCTCTCTCAAAATGAATAAATAAACTTAAAAAGAAAGATCCTTTAACTGAGGACTTTAAGAGACAAAAGAGATGAACATAAGGGAAGGGAAACAAAAATAATATAAAAACAGGGAAGGGGACAAAACAGAAGAGACTCATAAATATGGAGAACAAACTGAGGGTTGCTGGAGGGGTTGTGGGAGGGGGGATGGGATAAATGGGTAAGGGGCGTTAAGGGGTCTACTCCTGAAATCATTGTTTCACTATATGCTGACTAATTCGCATGTAAACTTTAAAAAATAAAAAATAAAATTAAAAAAAATATCCTTTGTGCAACATAGAAATATAGGAAACATATTTAAATTTATGCTATACAAATGTTTGTGTAAAGGAGAGTGATGATATATTATTAGCTGTTAGAAAATCATATTAAGCCATCACAAAATGTGCCACAATTGTATCTTGGTTGTCTCTTCTCTGGAAGATGCTGACTAGGTATTTTGGGAAGTGAGAGGTTGTTCTTGCCATCAAAGGGCACGGAGGTTTCTTACAAAGCAGAGATACGAAGAGTCATCATCTATTCAATAAATGCTTCTGTACCAGTTACTATGTGTCAGGTACTGCATTTGCCTGTGGACAGATGATATGAAATCAGATGCAGCTCTGCCCTTGGGATCTTGGAGTTTACATGGAAACAGACAAGATAATAAGATACTCTAATACTACACGTGATAAGGAATAAGCATTGGATATTCACAAAAGCACAGAACAGGGTGGTAACATAAACATATACAGTAACACCTTGGATTGCAAGTAAGTTGTTTTATGAATGTTCAACAAGATGAGCAAAGATTTGTAATAAGTTTTAACTTGATAAAGAAGCAACGTCTTGCAATTTGAGTATTACATGACCCAAACATCACATGATCACAACTGAGCCAATGGTTCCTCTCTCTCTCCCTCCCTGCCTCTCTATCTCTCTCTCTGTCTCTCTCTCTCTGAGATTGTGGGTGATCATCTCCCATACTCAGCTGCTTTGTCTCAGGCTGCAGTGTTTGGAAGAAATTAGTGATTTTTCAGAACATTGGAAGGTGCCCACAACTGGCACTAGTGTATCTTTTGGGACTTCAAAGCACCTATGGACAGTCCTTTGCTTTTCCATACAAGAGTAAGCTTAGGAATGCTTTGCTTAATTCTGGGTCATTAGATAGGTTTCCTGTTAAAGTTGCACAAAAAGAAAAAGACTCCACTCAGCCAACAGACAGCAGTGGTTCTGTTAGTGAAAGTGAAAGTCGTCCTGTACAATAACCCTCTACCCTCTTCTCTCCTTCACATCAGCCACGAAGGCTTCCAAAGGTAAGTGCAGTTTCATCTGTTCATTTTTTCTTTATATTTTGTATTTTCTTCATTATTTTGTATTATGTTGTTACAGTATTATAATCACTTGTATATGAATTTTTTGGGGTTGTGGAATGAATTATCTGAGTTTCCATTATTTCTTACTGGGAAATTCACTTTGATATACAAGTGATTTGGATTACAAGCATATTTCTGGAATGAAACATGAGGGAACGCTTCTAGATAATTAACAATACCAAAGTTTGAGGTATGAAACAAGAGATGTGGACACTAAGAAGTCTGAAGAAGTGAGACTTCCCAGTGGGTTGTGATTATAAGAGGAGAATCGATTAGAGAGGGAAATACGGGCCCTTAAAAGACAAGTGATGAATCTACCCCCAAAACCAAGAGCACACTGTATACACTCTATGTTAGCCATCTTGACAATAAATTATATGTAAAGGAAAGTGGTAAGGAAAATATTCAAAAAAGTGAAGGAGACATGTCATAGAGATCACTTTACCAGTGTTAAATCTTTACATGAGAGTATTTAAAAGGGGAAAGAGCATTTGAGAAAGTCAGTGTCTTAGTTGCTACAATAATGCTGCATGACACACAATCACCTAATCTCAGGGTCTTTATGACAAATTCATCTTTTTTCTCACTCTTGAATCTTTGGGATAGACAGGGCAGCTGTGCCTCAGATTATGAGTTGGACTCCAGTTCGCTCATGTGTGTGCACTCTGGGCCCTAGCCTTCAGGGACAGTGGTTGCCTGGGGTATGCTCTTCTCATGGTAGGTCACAGACAGGGAAATCCATGCAAGCAAAGTTCTGTTTGAATCATATTCACTCAACTTCCCTCAGTGGAAGCAAGTCATATGCTCAATTTCAACAGTCATGGGATGGCAAAATGTACTCTACTCACATGGAGAGGTAATGCAAAGTTACCTGGCAAAGACTGGGGTTTACAATCTTCTTGTGAAAAAATGGAAACAGTAGTGCAATTTATCATAGCCAGTCAGAAAGTTTTTCATTTATGGTCCAGGAAGTAGAGACCTATTAAAGTTTTTGAGCATCAGAGTGGCAGGCAGTGGAAACATTTCAGTAGAGCACAGATCAGACATTGGAAGCTAGTGCCACACAGTTCGTGTGTACAGCAATAGGAGTGGTAACTATAATTTAACAATGGTGATCAAGGAGAATGAAGTCTGGGGAAATCACTTGAAGGGTGGACTGAGAGGACTTTAATGACTGATTGGAAAATGACGACAGACAGATAAAGCTAGAAGAAAAGTCCAAGATGATTCTAATGTCTCGTATTTGGATGAGGAGAAGTTGTGTGTGTCATGCTCACTTAAAGGAGTGGAGTTGATGTGGAAGATGGGAAAATAATAGACTGTGGTATATGATATGGGGTCTTATGGTGCATTTGATGTATGGAGTAGCCAAGCTGGGGCAGCCAAGAAATGTCTAGAAGGTGGAAAGTTCCCACTAACATCTGGGAGAAAGGTCAGATTTGAATATGTATAATTAAAGTCCATCCATATGAAGGAGTAGTTGAAATTCTCAAGGAAGTGAGCATAAATAGAAAGGACCCAAGTTTATAGGACGAGGATACTGGGGTGAGGTAGATGAACAAAGATTGTAAGACAAGGATAGTGATACTCTGCATGAGAAACAATAACTCTGTAGACAATAATACATAGGAAACAAAATCCTCGATGTAATTATCTTAGATATGTCTTTGTCCATATTAAAATTACTTTGGGATTTTAAAACAGATTGCATTTCTGTGCCTTTGTAGAGCATTATCTATAAAACGAGAAC
Organism: Panthera uncia; assembly: GCF_023721935.1. Classification (NCBI taxonomy): domain Eukaryota; kingdom Metazoa; phylum Chordata; class Mammalia; order Carnivora; family Felidae; genus Panthera; species Panthera uncia. The sequence goes on from NC_064816.1 coordinate 47,943,185, forward strand.
ATGTAAAGATGGGAATTTACGGATGTTAAAAAGCCAGAAGAGAAATGCAGCAGCTGGAGTGTTCATGAAAGCATAATCTGTTATGTGTGGAAATAAGCAGCATACATTTGCTATGATGGGGCAACCCTTATGAAACTTCATTGCAGCAAAGTGAAAAATCCGAGCAGAGAAACTTTTCCAGCCAAAAGGGAGAAATGTGATGAATTCTTTTAATTTTCTTTAAAGTCAAATGCTCCCTTGCATATGCCAGTATCACAAGAGAAGAACAAAACTGGTTGTGTATTCGTATTGTACACTTCTTTAAAAATTAAATGAATCCACTTAATGTATTAGATAATCACTATTTCTTCATGACCATATTATGTATGATGTCAATTCAGACATGTACAGTAGAATCTTAATTGAACCATGGAAACATGTACAAATGAGACAACATTCATCCATTATACGGGATATGCACGCAAACTATGGTTCACAAAACACTTTTGTACACATGATAGTCTTTGATCTTCACACAATGCCTATAAAACAGTCCTAGGATATGTTCTTACTCAATTTACAAATGAAGAAACAAAGCATAAAACATTAAATCATTTTCTCAATATCATGTAGCTGGAGGGTCGAAGTGGCTTTCAAATCATGTTTGGTGTCCTTCCTAT
>NC_064816.1:47943853-47986510 GCF_023721935.1 Panthera uncia
TGGAGGGTCGAAGTGGCTTTCAAATCATGTTTGGTGTCCTTCCTATTCCATCAAGATACTTACCTACACAAAAAGGAGTCCTCCTAAATCCCCCCACCTCCTCCCCTCCACTGAGACTTCTATTGTCTATTTATTGCCTGCCAGATAAAATTCAACATTCTTCACAGAACATACAAGCATCTTTGTAATCAGTCTTTCTTTTACCACTCTGATCTCACCCTCTGCCACTATCTTCCCACCCACCTCAACACACGGATTTCTCCACCATGATTATCTGGTGACCATGGGGCTCCCTCTGGTCTTGGTGGTGCCGCCTGAAGAGGGCAAAAAGAAGTTTCCCCACTTGGGTCATCAGGTGTTTCTTGACGGAAGAAAGTGTGGTGTGGTGGGATTCCTACCGGTGTCTCCCAGCTTCCCAGTGTCTCTGAGCAAAGGAGTGAGTACTAGGTCTTTAGGGACAAAAAGGCTGTCTGGACTAAACCGCTTGCTATAACCTGGTTCCTTTTTCTGGTTCTGCTGGCCCATCTGGAATTTGGGGGTCAGGGAAGGAAGAGCCTACATGTAAAAAGAGGTGTCCTGTCCAGGGCAGCTTGCTATACCTTGGTTCTTTTTGCTAGTTCTGACACCTTCCCTTTCTATCTCCTGATAAAAAAAGGGATGGGGGGAGTCTCAATATTGGTATGGAAGGAGAAGCAGTCCCTTGTTTCTGGCAGAGCTCTCAATCTATCCTTCTTCCAAGGGTATCAGGCTCACCTCGTGTTGTTAAAGGGACTTCTGTTCAATTCAGGGGAAGAAAAAGCTTCCTGGGCTATCTTCTGTGGTTACGTGAGGAGTCAGGAAATGCCAGGTGTGTAACCTTCCTCTGTTGGGTAAGAGGACACAAAACCACCTGGAAGAACACTATATTGTTCTTCCAGAGCTAGATTCCCAAGTAGCTCGCCTTCTTCTTACCACCTAGCAGAGTTATCCTTTGGTTGTCTCTTACACCATTTCTAGGGTTTTTAGTCGTGGTTAGCAGAGAAGAGCAGAAATAATGGGTCTAAGACATCTTGTTGTATCAAAAACAAACCCATGTAGGGGTGCCTGGGTGGCTCAGTCAGTGAAACATTCAACTTCAGCTCAGGTCATGATCTCACAGCTCATGAGTTCGAGCCCCGTGCTGGGCTCTGGGCTAACACCTCAGAACCTGGAGCCTACTTCAGATTCTGTGTCTTCCTCTTTCTTTCTGCTCCTCCCTTGCTCATGCTCTGTCTCTCAAAAATAAACAAACATTAAAAAAAGTAAACCCATGTTATTTTATCATATCAAAGCCAGGATTTTTGTTCGTATAATTATTTCAGACATGACTCAGTAATGTCTTTATGTTTCTCATTCCTCTCTTCAATCCATATCTCCTGCTCTCTCCATGCCTTCTTGCTCCCATCTCCAATGTCCTCACCCCAACCTTCAGCCCTTTTGTTTCAGTGAGCTCATGCAACTCTCCTGCCTCCTTCCATCCTCTCTTCAACTTTTACCTAATAATAACCATACCAGTCATCATCATCATCATCATCATCACCACCACCATCATCATTATCATCACCAAGATTAAAAATGAAGCTGGTAGGAGGTACCTAGAAAACACATGCAGATATAGCCACCAAGGCTAGGTAAGATAGGGACTAAGGGCAGAGATAACCCTTAAGAGCAACCACGAAAGCGAAATCAGAACTGCTAAGGACTGAAGTTGAAGGATGCTGAGCACCAGTATGGCTGAAGTTTAATATTAGAAATGTGTGTGACATGTGTATTTTCAAAACTTTACACTTCACTTGTGTTTTGAAGTGTTCATAAATTATTGGCTTGAAATATATTCAATAGCTTCATTTGTTAAATTTATGAATTCTAAATGATTTAAAACAAAATACTAGTATTCCCATTACTACTTTAGTGTCATGTAATTACATGGAACCAATAGTAAAATGCAGGTAGTGATACCTTCTTAAGTGTTGAAATTGCTCATCATACATCACACTGCTCTTTAAACATGTCAACATTTGAGCATTTTAATAATCATTCATCTCCAATCTTTTAACAAAGTAAATACTTCTACCACACATCGAGCAAGACAAGAACAGCCTAGGATTATTTAGATACTACAGAAATTTGGACAAAACAGAAAACACCAGCTCGTATCAAAGTGTGGCATGCCCCTAGGCTACTGTTCAACATGGCAGTCTGCAAAGTATCCTTGTACATTGTGAATGTATTACTATGGAACCCTACACATTCACAACAAAATCAAAGATACAAGTTAATGAAAACCCAGGGGCTTTCAGAATGTTGCAATAGGTATCATAAATGTAAGCAATAGGTATCATAAAGTGCCACGTTGCACAATGGAAAACAGCTAAGACTGTTGTGTAGAACAAAGATACTATGCCATATCCAAATGCACTCACTAAAAATACAGATGCTATAATTTCAGTATGTGGGTTTTATAACTATGGTCCTATAGGCTTTTTTCTATGAAATACTCATTAAATCTAACATTTCTATTTTTTGTGTTTGATAATAATTGCTTGAGAAAAGATAAAAGGTGAATGTTGAAACTGTTCTACAGTTTCCATTTACCACACCTGGTGACAATGACTAATTCATAGAGATAATAACAAAAAGTAATTCCCTTAACACATACATATACATATTTTTTACTCCTTATTGCTCATTCCAGCTATATACTTCTGTTTCCACGGAAAACAGATTGGCAGGAGAGAAACAGCTGCTCTTATCATACCTATTCCAAGTGGATCATGCAAATATCATCCTCTTTGTTTTTCCCAGAATTCTCTTTAGATAGAATACTGCACCTCCAGAATTTTAACGCCCACACCATCGCTCCTAATGTTATCTGATATAGAAGAGAGGCTCTATCTTTTCCACTACCTCAAAGCCTTACCTGGACATTCCATCCACCAAGAATAGTTTTGTCCTCCAACTCCTAAAGAATAACTGTCATAAAATCAAAGAATCTCTAAATGGGACAGAATCCTGTTTTAGCCTGTCCTCAGTGTTTAAGTTCATATCTATTTATCCATTCAACAAGCATTAGTTAAAACTTGCTTCATCACAAGACACTGTTCTAGACAAAATATGTAACTGAGGACACACACACATTCCATATTCCTAAAGAACATATCAGTACACCTTCTTTAGAATTGAAATTTGTCAGTTATTTAGGGTTACATTCTTTCAGCCCTTAAATAGCTCATGATGGTAACTTCATCCCTGTCTTCTCTAGTCTGAATGTCTCCAACTCTACTGAACCAATGCATTTTACTTTTAATATCTGCCTATGTCTACTCCCCAACTAAACTGTAAGCTTCTAACAGCCAAGTTTCAAATATTACCTCTATTCATCTAGCACAGGGTTTTTCAGCCCCAACATTATTGCCTGGATAATTCTTTTTTCCTGGGGAGCTCTTCTGCGCTTTACAGGATGCAAAGCAGCATCCACAGCTCCTACTCTATAGATGCCAAGAGGAACCCCCCTTCCAACTATGCACTGAAAATGTTTCCAGGCTTATCCAAATTTTCCTGGGGAATAAATCACACCTGGTGACCACTGGTCTAGCACTATATCTGGCAATGTACCATGCACTGATATACAACTCACATTTATAGAGTAAATTACCATTTGCAAAATTTTTCAAATATAGGTCTCAGTGATGCTCATGATAGCTTTTGAATTATGTCTTTATGCTCAATTTGTATTTGAAACTCAAACCTGGGTAGTTTGAATCCAGAGTCAGCACTTTGAACCGAGCTGTGTAACCCTGGGAAATGTACTCAATATTCCCGAATCTCAGTTGCCTCACCTATGAGATGGAAGAAAATAGACACACTCATCTCAGAGTGTTGTAGTGATGATTACATGAGACAAACCTAGCACATAAGGGCTCGATAAAAATTGGCTCACATTATTATTCCAATAAACACAGATATGAATGCTGTGGATGGGTGAGTGTTCCATTAAGTCATCAGGAGGGAAAAAAAAGAGTTATCAGGAAAAACTTTATCTCTTTTTGGAGATTCAAAAGGTATTATGACTTAGGTTTGATATCACATGACAGTTATCTTTCCCACCATATGAAAACATCCTGTCTGTGACAATGGAGAAGTAGGACCACATTCAAAGATAAAAAGAGACAAGTAAAGAGATGAGAGACAAATAGAGAGACAGAGAGTGAGAAAGACAAAAGGAAAATATTTGACATTAAATGAACCTCCAGTTCCAGCCCTGTTTGCAACTAGTTATGCCCTTGAACTTCCTAGTACTTGAACTAATGTAACCAGTAAACCCGTTACATTCCTTTTTATGCTTAGGTTAAGTAAGGATGAGTTTCTATCTCCATCATCTGAAAGAAGTTTGACTAATATAGATATTCAGGATGACTCTTTACAGTCACCCAAAGAAAACTGTTCTCTTACAACCATGAAACCATGACAGAGGTCATAAATTGATTAATCTAGTTCAAGATCAAAGGAATATTACTGAGGGATAAAAATATACCATGGTTTTCCCTAAATAGTTTCTGTCTAATTCTGTTTTTCTGTAATTTATAATGGACAAAGTTATTCCAGTTAAATGTCCACACTATGTAATTAGCACTTACAACATACAAAAAACACTTTCGCAGGTCTAAGCATATACTGAGAAAATGAGGTGTTCTCTAACTTTACATGCAATTTTCTAGAAGGACAAACAGGTAAGATTAAAAGATAACATATTATGGCATAAACAGAGTTCTTTGGAGCCAGACCAAAGGATTTAAAAAAGGAACTTCCATACATGACAGATGCCAGTTTTGTCCCCCAGTGTAAATATTCATTCATATTGTGCATGCACACTCATGCACACACACACACACACACACACACACCCCTCTCAATTGTAATATTCTCCTGATCAAAGGGAATAACAAACAGAAATATACAAATAGCAACATGAATCCATTAAAATTATGACCAAAGAGAAAACAGTCAACTCAAGCTGTGAGCAAAGGCTCACCCTATCATTGGCACCTCAAGTGCAGCATTTGATTGGGTGCCACAATTCTCTTGTATTGTTTGTATGCCAGTTTCAACCAGAATGGAGCTGGGTTGAAGATTAAGGGGGTTACCTAAAAATAGCAGAGAAAATCAATCTTTATACTATAAAACTCTTCAGCCAGAAAGGAAATTTGGGACTAGCAAGTCCTCTGAAAACATGCAAATATGTTTTCTTCTCAAACTATAATTCTCTTGCTTTCCAATAATCTAGCTTTTGCAACACCTCTATGGTAACCCTATTAATACCATGTTTCCTCCACTGACTACTATTTTAGGCCTGCAATCCTACATTTTTCTAATTTGCCACTTCTTAGTTTGCTAGAAAAGAAAATCTACTTGGGCAAATATATCAAGAAAGACACAGATTAACAAACCAAGCTACTGATCAAATTTATATACTTATTTATTTATATGCTTAATGTGGGAGAAAGCACATTTGAACACGGAGAGAAAATCTGTTCTTAAAACTGAATGTATATATTACCCTGGTCCACCAAGTTCAGGGGAGCAAAATGTGATTTCATAATAAAAATGAAAATTTTTACAGAACTTTAGAGTTTAAAAGTGCTTTTTTTACATCCATATTTTGATTTATTCCTCTCACAGGGTTGGAATTGTTTCAGATGAGGAAAGAGAGGCTCAAAAAATTTAAGGAACAAAAACCTAAGTTATAAGCTAGAAAGTGGTAGAGTTAGGACTCAGATACAAGCCCAATGACCCTACATTCCATGATAGTTCCACCATACCTATTGACACATTGAGCCTTAATTTTCAGAGAGCAGATGGTGTCACTCTAGGCTGAATTTCAGAGATCAAGACTGGAGAATAATGGGGGAAAGGAGTTTGAAATGATAACACATTAACAGTCACCATCTACCTGTGTAACTAGGAGAAATCATAATCTCATCCTTAACCTTTCCCTTCCCTCCCTACATTCTCTCCCTCAGATCGGTTACCATAGGCAAAGACATTCTTCCTACATCCATATGGTCTGTGTATAAAAACGATGAAGTCACATATACAAGTGTCCATCCCATTCTTAGGCATTCAAGAACTGATTTTGCATGAAAATAGAATATTGTAGTAGAAGAATTAATATCTCTTTTGCACTTGGCAGGTAATTTTTTTCATCAATTAGAAGAAACAGATACCTTAATTTGGATTTCTGACACCATGCTCACTCAACTCTGTACCATTTTTCTCTCTCAGGGGGTGGTACCATACTATGCACTGCATGGCCTATAGGCATGTCTTCCTTTGTTGGTGTGTGTCTGTACAAGTGCAGGACTTGTCTTCATGAAGCCCAATCTCTGAATAGTCAAGAAATCCCTCCACAGATTGGTCCAAAAAAGTGACGAGTCTGGCGAATACTTCAGGTAAATGATAATATTACAGTGAAATTTCACTTTGATAAACAATTAGATTGTATTTATCAACACAAATAAATGAGCATGAAAATAAAAAGCAGGGCATACATGCCTTCACACTTTTGTCTCCATCTTCAGGGGTAAAATCCAGGCCAGTAAGTGAGCAAAGAGAGATAGGCCTCTCTCAGAAGAAATGGAACACATAAACTATCACACCTGTGGCAGACCATTGGCGGAAAGTCAGCCACCATACAAGTAGGTAAAAAGTCAGCTAAAATTTTAATTCATTCCTTAAAAGCTAATTGTAGGCTAGAATGTCATTTTGTCATACCTCCAGACACAAGTGGTATCTACATTTCCCAGAGCTCTTTACTGAGGACTCACAAGAAATGTTGGGGACAAAAAAGATCCTGGAGAAACTCTCCCTTGGTACAGAATCTCAGCGCAAGGGGTGATCAGTAGCTGCTGGGGGAAAGGAACAAAGCCCTTCCCACTTTCCCAGACTTCTCTTTCCTAGAAAGCAAAGGCCTTAAGCTGCTGGCAGAAGAAAATAAATTTTGTCGCTGCCAGGGCACAGCAAAGAACCATTACAAATGGAGGATGGGTAGGTGAAGCCACTCCAGAGAACTGGAAACTATCCTGGGTCAAAAACCCTATACCAAGCAGAGGTTGCTATGACAAAAGATGAAGCAGGAAACTACCAGCTAAGACCAACTACAGATCCAAGTTAAAGTTGGGTTCTCAGGAGACAGGAAGGAATGCCAAGAAAGCATTGCTCCTAAGACACAGATGCACATTGTCATGTACACCTGAGGCTGGGCCATGACAACAGAGCACCCTTCTTAGCCCTACCATGAGGGTAAAACGGAGGAAGGAGCAACATGAGCCCTTTGCAGGAGGAGGGGCAAGAGCCTGGAGATGCCATCTGTGCCACAGTGTGTGGGAAAAGCTGAAAGCTGAGGGTGGGTGTGTAAAATACTAATTCATGGGTCCACAATGGTAGCAATCAATGGTTGAATACACAAATAAATAATAAATGGGGAGAAGAGACAGATCTCTGTAAGGATTTCTCAATCATTTATAGATATCCTACCCTCAAATGGGTGAAACATAACTCCCCACACCTTAAATGTAAGGTGCACATGGTGACTTCTCTAAAAAGAGTACAATATGAATATGGGGAAAATCTGGAAAATACAACTCAACCATGACAAGGTCAGTATCAACAGTGATGAGTCATATTAACAGCACGTATTCTTGGAGTGACATAATGAGAATGGTAATTGACCTCTGTGCTATTCCTCCAAAGAATCTACAACTCCAGTATAAGAAACAAAATAATCCAAGAAATCTCAATTGTGAGACATCCTATATAAAATAAATGACCAGTACTTCTCATAATTCTCCATGTCTTGAAAATTATAAAAATTCTGAGAAACCATCACAAACAAGATGAACCTAAGGAGACATGTCAACCAAATACAAGGAGGTATTCTGGATAGGATTCTAGAAAAGGGACACTAGATAAAAGCTAAGAAAATTAGTCCATAAAAATATAACTAATGTTAGTCCATTAATCTTAATAAATGCACCATGGAGATATAATGATAACACAATTTTTATACTTTCATACTTTATATTTTACATGTAACCAATATGCAAATAATAATAAGGTGTCAACATTGTATCCAAATATACCATATGAACATAAGATATTAATAATGAAAGAAAGTGGATGTAGAGTATATGGTAATTTTCTGTACTGTCTTCACATTTTGTCTACCTAAAATTAACCCCAAACTAAGATTTTATTAAAATATAAGGTCAAAATAAGGGACTTCTCAGGCTTCTCAACAAAAATTCTGAGAAACCATCACAAACAAGATGAACCTAAGGAGACATGTCAACCAAATACAAGGAGGTATTCTGGATAGGATTCTAGAAAAGAACAAATGAACAGATATTTTTGTTGCCAGCAAACATGTGATCTAAGAAATTACAAAGGATGTTCTTTGGGCAGAAGGAATAAGATCTCAGACAGAAACTTGCATTTACATAAAGAAAGGAAAAGATCTGTAAATGCTCCAAATAAAGGTAAACATGTATATATTTTTTACTTTAAATGTCTCCTAAAGAAAACTCACTGCCTAAAGCAAACTTCATTACATTGTTCTGTGGCATTTGCAACACACACAGAAAGTATATCAAGACAACAGTACAAATGACGTGTGGGAGGGAATGGAAGGTCCTTGTGTGGTACATGGTCCCATAAAATTACCTGAAGGCAGATAGTGGAAAGTTTAAAATATAAATAATGTAAAAGACTAAGTAAACTGCAAAATTACAGTGGGTGCCACAAAATTAACTCATGATTAAAGGAGTGAGACATGAAATAATTTAGAAAAGCCCATGAGGAAAGACCGAAATAAAGGAAATAAAGAAATCAGTAGTCACATTATTTGGTTTTGGAGGGTTTTTATTTTCCTGGTTTTTCTATTCTAACTAGAGAGATAATAATGTTTAGAATCAAAATACCCCAAAAGACAATATAGTGATTTTACCCATAAAGCTCTTGGACTTTAATTTTGCTTAAAACCTTTTTTGGCTTGTGCCTTGCCTGGGACAGCATGAGTTAAAGGTGTGAAACAGAGGTGCATATTTTGATGGGAGTCCATGACTCTGGGTCTTCCTAAGAGTAGGGAATGATGAGGGAGGGGATTATCTAAACACAGGAGTAAAAAGAGCACAAGCTGACCAGGATGGTTTCAGCTCCTGATTTAGCATCTTCAGTCTGTGATCTTGGGCAACATTTGACTTTACAGGACCCTCAACTGCTCAGGCATATCCTGAGGCTAACACTCCCTACTTTAGGGAAGTTTTAAGGATGAAATAAAGGCACATAGTAGGTCATCAATAAATGTTAGCTGCCCTAACAGCAAGATGCCAATGAAGTATATTTTACTCGAAACTAAGGATGAGATTGAAAACACATAATAGACAAAACATCACCCAACCCAACAGGTATCACAACCAATAAGAATGGATACTACCATGAAAAACATCACCAGACTCTGTCAAGTCAGACTGGATGATTATCAACTTGAAACTACAAGTTATTTTCACTTCTAATGTCGGCCTAATCACCCTGTCATAATTATCATGGACTACTTCAAACACAATTATTTCTTAACTTTTGTTTCTGTGATAAGCCAAGCAAACACCATTAAAGAACCTGTTTCCTGGTAGGTTGAAGCCTGAATTTTAAGTGTTTTGGCAATAAATCAACTGTGGTTTTGTATCAAGTTTTACAAACATTTGTGATTTCTCTTCTAAGTGGAAGCAAGAGTACCATGTGGGCCTATTTCGAAATTTTATTGTTAGTCTTCTCTTCAAGTTTCTCCTTCTTCTCCTCCTTCTCCTTGCCCTCCTCCCCCTTCTCCCCTTCTCATTTTTTTCCTCCTTTTTTAAATACATCCTCAAGATATTAACATTTTGGTTTATATGAGAGGTTTACATCCACCAACTATTTAGTCTAATTTTTGTCTGATTGTTTTCTTTACTTGATTTTAATTCATTCTGTCTGATTAACAACTACTGAATAGCAACAAGATATAAAGTGCCTAACTACAAGATTAAACATATAAATACATATATGAAGTCTTGGGAAAATTTCTGCTTACGTAGACAGATTAGGAAGCTAAACTAGATGGTATGAGAATCTAATCTAGAATGCTTACCATAAGAGTTAGACATTGAAATAAATTTACTTGTAAAGAGGGTCAGCAGCATGTTTGGCAAAAGGTATGCCTGACTGAGAAGTCAGGCGAACTAGGTGGAGGAAATGACAAGTCAACAGAGAGTGCAGAGATTTTCTGAAGAGGAGTAGAAAGTTCTAAGAGACCTCCCTAAATGGAGGGACCATAATCCAAGGACCTGAGCTTCAGCCTGGCCAAAGCCCAGAGTTGTCTGACATGAGAAAGTTGATTCATGCCAATCAAATACAAGAACCTGAAGCACATGGACCACAAGCCAGTCTGCTAGTTTCCAGTGGGGGTGGGGGGTATCCTGTTCTAATCACTAGAAATCTTAGTCCCCCATCTAGGTCCCCATCATTCTCAGATCAGAAGCCTGAGACATCAAAAGGTTGCAGTGTGACAGACTCAAAGTTTTATTTCCAATGCTAAGCGCCCAGAAAACTTGGCAATTGCAATTCTAAATGCTTGAAATGGCATGCCCAACCTGTCCCAGCAATCACGAAAATCACCGTGGTCCCGATCCAAGGAGACACTGAAGATAGAGTAAAAACAGAAAACAGGAATATGTTGTTTCCCTTTAAAATACACATAAATTTTCTTTCCCTTTAATCATCTTATTTCCTAACCTCAATATCTGAGATGCTTAGTAGTGTTCAAAATACCTGAGTCTTTTGCTGGATTCATGAGCAATTGGAGGGATACCAATAAATGGACTGCCCAATGTGTAAATACCCAGCCATTTTAAAAGACTTGCAGAAACTGTAACTCTGGACTGAACAAAACATCTTTTGACCTCAGGAGGGTCAGAGGTGATAAATTCTCATGCCATCTCATAATGAAAGCACGAACCCACAACCTGTCCTTCTGGTTGCATTCTGAAGATGATATAATGAATCAACTGACAAATATGCATCAAAGAAGGCCAATATTAGGCTAGACCCTGGCCTCTGAAACAACTAAAAGGGCCCTAATGCTGCTGATTGAGAGAGTATTCCTGCAAAGGTAAGGAACACTTTGGTTCAATAATTAATGTCTTCTAGTTTAAGAGTTTGGTATAGTCACATTTGCTTTTGGAAACACCATAAATGGAAAATAGGAACTAATGTTAGTCCAGATCCCTCAGCAGTGAAGCCACAGATGGATATACTAGGGAGTATGAATTTAGAACAAAGGGCTGGACATTTTTTAGGGCAATTTTGTTAAGGCTACAGTAAGAACTCATACCTGAACTGCAGTAAGAGTTGATTTTTGCCACTGAAAGGTACTAAACACACACTGCCAACATCTAGCTCTGGAATACCTATCCTAGCCCTACCAAAACCATTCTCTTCTTCTTACAGTCTTTCCCCATTCATATGTAACTGATTATATTTCCACTTACTACATTACAATCATTGTTCTGTCCTATGTCCTGAGAAATGCAGGCCACCTTGAATGGATTTTCATAAACTTCTTAATCACTTGTATATCATCTTTTGGTGTGCTCCCTCACATGAAATATTCCATACACTGTGCCTATATTTTCTTAACTTGACCCTGAGAAGGCTGGTGTTACTCACTATTGACCTCAGGAATAAACATATATAGTAGTTTCAACTTCATCTATTTGTATGGCTTTGTGCAAAGAATTTCATCTGTCTCACTTTGGTTTCCTCATCAATAGTAAGAGGACTAAACTCAATGATCTGAGAGTTTTTCCAGTCCTGTCACCTGTGGTTATACACTTGCCCTTCTTTGGCCATGGTAGGCACTAAACAACAGAGACAGAGGGTACAGAAACATGACATAATGATCATGTATTCAGTATTAAGAGGTAACAATTCTATGTTTGCATTAAAAAACAATGAAAATATTAAAATATTCATTGCCAAAAGAAGTGAACTCTTTCCACAAACTTACAAAATTGCTGCCTTACCAGAAATCCAATTTAACGCAAGGCACTATAATATCAAAGATATATTACTCAGTATGTTCCCTTTAAATACTGCTGTTAAAACTGTTTATATCCTTGAGCATAATTTTTATTGCTCTAGGAGCCACTATTTTCCTGTGGGAACACATCTCTGAAATTTTGTCAATAGGAAAGAAAGATTCAATTTACAGAAATTTGATTTACAAACAACTCTTGAGATCTTGTAGTGCTCTTGGATGTCCCCTGGTGACCAACTATAGTCAATGCAAGTTTAATAAAGCAGTTGATACATGTGGTATCACCAGCTCTTCTGCTCTCTCTCCTTTGCCCAAAAACTGTAGCCTGTTTTAGGATCTATTATCACATATTGCATTTGAAGGTAAATCAGATATCATTTTCCTCCACATATTTGAGTACTAATTTAAACAGGAGTACTAATCGCAAAAGTCACAAGAGCTCTGCCCAAGATCATAGAACCAGTCACAGGCCAAGTTGGGACTGGATTCCAAATGATGTGACAACCAAAAGTCCCATAAAGCTTTTTATAAGTTCCCATCTCTCAGCATACCAAGGAGCCTATACTTCTTTGTTTTCTTCTTCTATTGTGAATATATGCAAAACAGTAAAATTGTAATTGCAAGAATTGTATACCCTCATTGAGCTCATTTGGTTTAAATGCAGAGTGCTATGATTCTTGTTGTTTATTATCCAGAACTAAAACTCCTTCATGTGTTTTGGGAAAAAAAGGAAATGATACAGCAGAATTAGGATGCATAAGTCCATTTAATTATTGTTTACAAGTCTCAGTGAAGCAGTATGCCAAGAATTTCCTTGCCACCCATCCTGTATTCTAGATGAAGAGCCACAGCCTGAACACTGACTGCCATGGAGTCTGAATAGTCCTGCCAGGTTTTAAGCAAGTCAATCCATCAAACTAGAACTCAGTGAGTACTAGCACTAGAATTGCTCCAAATGTGAAAGGAAGGATGAAATAATTGTCTTAATACTAGACATCTCATGGGAAATCGTTCAAATCCTGGTAGTGCTTAAGATTTGAGTCAGGATCATACAATCCCAGAAAAATTCCCCTGACCATAATATATGGCAAAGTGATCCCCAAATGGCAAATAATAACACAAATGCCACAGAATACAAAAATAAAAAATCCTAGGGCACAAATGTGCTGGCATCACCAATAGATCTTTCCAAGTTTTACCTATGTTAGATCCAAAGGTGAATCTTCTTAACTTTGGATCCAAATCTAAATTTCAGCACATATTCTTCTTTTCAGATAGTCAGATTTTAAAGAGGTTCCTTCTACCCATTCATTCCAATTAAGAGTTTAACACTCTTTAATATCTCCAAGAATTTTATTTTTGCCAGCAATAAAATTGGATAAGAGCCACAGTAACAAGCAAAGGGAGATTTACAGAGTCTGAAAAGCAGATCAGGTAATCAAAACATCTTAATACACACCTCACCAAAGAAGATATACAATGGCAAGTGAGCGTATGAAAATATGTTCAATATCATTTGTTACTAGGAAACTGTGAGTTGAACAATGGGAATTATCACTACACACCTATTAAAATAATTATTTTTTAAAAGACAAACCAGTTGTTGACAGGGATGTAGAGTACCAGGAACTCTCATTCATTTGGAAAATGGTACAGCCACTTTGTAAGACAGTTTGTTGGTTTCTTACAAAACTAAACATAGTCTTACTATACAATCCAGTGATTGTGCTCATAGGTATTTACCCAGCTGATGAGTAAACTTATCTCTACATAAAGTCACTCATATATCTTCATAGTATCACTATCCATAATGTTAACAACTGAAAGCAAAGCAAAATGTCCCTAATAGGTGATGAATAAACAAGCTATGGTATATCCATGTAACAGAGTATTATTCAACAATTAAAAAATAAGCTATTGGGGTGCAACAATTAAAAAATGGTGTGTGTGTGTGTGTGTGTGTGTGTATATGTATATGTAGATATATATATCTCCATATATATATATATATATATATATATATATCCATATATATATCCATATATATCTCTCCATATATACATATATATATATGGAGAGAGATAGAGTGAAGAGAAGAGAAGAGAAGAGAAGAGAAGAGAAGAGAAGGGAATTAAACTATTGACTGAAAGAAAGGCAGATGGTAGGGGCAAGTTTTCTGCTACTGCAATGGGAGTTTAAAGACAAACATGGGGAGAATGCCAGAATGATCCAGGCAGTAATGAATTAGAGTCAGAGACATCAATATGAACTCCTATATAGCTTAACATAGATATAGACACATACTGAAATATGTGTAGAAATGTGTATATACACAGGTTGGCATATATACATATAAGTTCTGCCTTTGTCAGCTGAGAAGGTCTAAATGCAACACCACCTAGTGGTAAGGTGTGCTCCTAGCATTCGGATCCTGGCTTCTCATACCCTTCTCCAGTGAAAGGAACCACAGCTCACTGGCTCATTCTAGGACTGGGGAGCAATTGGAGCCACAGAATTAAGTGGCATTGGATTATAACACGAGGTAGAAGATAAATATCCATGAGTCCATACTGATGGCAATCAATGACTGAATACATAAATAAATGGTAAACAGAGGAGAAGACACAAATCTCCAAGAAGAACTCTAACTGATATACTGTCCGGTCAAAAGGGTGCAGCACAATGCCCCACACTGTACGTGCACAGTGCACATGATGACTGCTTTAAAGAGAGTACACTATGAGGAAATGGGGAAAAGAGAGGCAACTGGATAGTGTGGAACCTGACAAACAGGAGATCAGCCATGATCAAGGTCAATACCAAGTGATAAACATTTCTAGATAAATAGACAGCATATGAAGAAAATGGCACTTTTACCTCTGTGGTCTTCCTCCCCAAAACCCAAAACCTCAGTCACATCAAGGAAAAGTATCAGAAAAAACCAACAAAGGGATATTCTCCAAAATTCTTGATCAGCATATGCCTCAAAATTGTTAAAGTCTTCAAAAGTAAGAAAAGTCTAAAAAACTGTCACAGCCAAGAGAAGCCAAACAAGACATGACAACTAAAAATAGTATACCAGACGGGATTCTGGAACAGAAAAATAGACATTAAGTAAAGACTAAGTAAATCTGCATAAAGTACGGACTTTAGTTAATTACAATGTATGCAATTTAGTCTATTAATTATAACATACTATGACAAATGACTTTACTGGACCAGGTGAATTGTCCTCTTTTGCACTTTCATTACTTACTCATCACCCACACTTACTCTGGTAGCACATAACACATTAGTGGTAAACATCTGCTCAGTGGTCTGCCTTTTCCACCAGACTCTAAGTTCCACAAGGGAAGAAATCATGCCTACCTTGTTTATCATTACAGACATCAGGCCTGGTATGTGGGTATTGAGTAAATACTATGTGGGCCCTATTGAAATGGAAGATTTATTAGCTCCTCCATCAGACTATTAGCTACTGTGAACAAGTATTGTTGCCTTTGGTCTCCCCAGCACCTATCACAGGACCTGGAATATATTAGCTGAAAATAATATAGCAGAGTTTGAAATCAATGAGATGACATCAAGGACAACTCAGGGAGGAGAAACTTCCCCCAAAAGATGGCTCTTTAGAGTTTCCTTCCTCCAATTCACTTCACTCAGTAATCATGTGCTCAGGTTATCCTGTGTGACGTGCAATTTCACATGACTGTGAATTATCTATTTAAAAAAATAGTAAGGGGTCTATTGAGATGTGAAGCAGACCTAAAAATCCTTAAGACTGACCATTTGTGCTCTTATTTTTGTAACTATACCAAGGCCATAATCCATGTGGCCTAGCTGAGAGTAATATTAATGTTTGAAAAATGTTCAACAACCAAAGCATAATTTTTAAATGACTTCAAAGTCTTTACCATTTCTCAAATACCACAAAAAAGTACTTTTTAGGACTGTTTCCTTTCATTACCTTCCCTCACACACCAGTACCAGTCCTGTGTTTTCCTCTTCAACATGTTATTTAAAAAAAAATTCCTGCTCCCAGTTAAAATGATGAATATTGCTCTTCTGCCTTCTCCACACCTTGTGAAATGATGGCCAAGTCATCATATCCCCAAGCCAAAAGGGTCACCCAACTCCTGTTACCACAGTTTAGTCACATAAAAATAGCAGAAAGTACACTCAACTGGACTATTCATTTTTCTGCTTTAATATGTTCTGGAACAAAAATCAATTATTACTATGTAAGTGTCTTCAGTTATTTTTTTTCCTTTAACATTAAAGAAGGTAAGGTCTTTCTTATTTGTTTCGTATCTTCTTGTGCCCTTCAAGTTACTTCTGTATTTATGTCAATATAGTCCCAGGAGCTCTATCTTCAGGTCCAGCCTTATATCTGATCTTCTGGGCCCTCCAGTGTGGCTGTAAATACCTGATTCCCTGAATTTCTACCACATAAATCAAGAATAGTTTATATTTCCTAAGATGAAACCTGAATTATTCAATCCTAACCAGATTTTTTAAAGCACACTAAATGCTAGAATCATAAAGCTAAACTGAAGGAACAAAAGGGAAATTTCCATGAACATATGGCAGGTCCTTTAGAGAAGTATCATATCTCTACCAGTGAATGAGGTTGGAAGGAGAATTTTAAAGTGTCCCTGGTACCACCAGGTTTATTTCATGCTGTTTACTAGCAACTTGTGTATACTAACAGAATCGTCTGTGCTCATAAGCACTGAACCAGAAAGTATAGTCACATCTGAGCATTAGGTAGATGTAAATCAATTAAATTAGAAGCACAGATGAGTACTTCTTTTGGGTCTTTTCAAAGTACCAAGTCCAGTACTTTCCTACTCAGTGAACTCCTATTAAAATAAACAATTCAAGAGAAAAATTCAAAAGACTCCCAAAGGAACCAAAGTGAACCTCATTATATCCATGTAAAAATGATTTCATGCCCTCCCTAAACCCCTCTCCTTATACCCAAGACTTTTGAAACTAAAACACTAGGTATCTTATTTTATGCCAAGTTTTAAGGGTTTTATTTGCTTTTTAAGTTTATTTATTTTGAGAGACAGAGAGAGAGAGAGAGAGAGAGAGAGAGAGAATGAGGACGGGACAGAGAGAGAGACAGAAAATCCCAAACAGGCGCCATGCTGTGAGCACAGAAGCTGACGCGGGCTCAAACCCACAAACCCTGAGATTGTGACTTGAGCTGAAATTAACAGTGGGGGTGTTTAACCGACTGAGCCACCCAGGCACCCCTAAGTTTTAAGGTCTTCCAAAATCGTATTCCAGGGGTGCCTGAGTGGCTCAGGCAATTAAGTATTTGACTCTTGATTTGGACTCAGGTCATGATCTGGTAGTTGATGGAATTGAGCCCTGCACCTGACTCTGCATTGACAGTGCATGGAGCCTATTTGGGATTCTCTCTCTCTACCTCTCTCTCTCTCTCTCTCTGCCCTTCCCTCACTTGCCCCATAAATAAACAAATTTTAAAAAATAAAATCTTATTCCAAATATAGTTATCATATTTCCAGTAGATAACAATAAAAAAAATGTTGAGTTTTAAACTTTGAGAAGAAAGAAAGTACAATAGACACCCACCAGAGAAAATGTATGCTATATTAGGAAAAAAAAAGATAAACATTGGCACATAAAATATTAAAGTTTTCTTTCCTGCAAGTGAGAAAGCTCCATTGATTTTCTTAAGTCAAAGCCATCAGGTTAATTAAAGGTTTAATGATGTAATCTAGCTCTCTTTAGATGAACTCACTTCTTTCTTTGAGCCTTTTGTTTTTTACATTATAAATGTAAAACCTGCTTCAGCAAGTCTGGGAACAACTTGGTTATTGATCTTCCAAAACCTATTACTTGGGAATTGGCCTTTTAGATCCATGGTAGAATATGTAATGTCTACCTGGGAGTTACCGAAAGCCCCATCCACCATTTGAAATTAAAATCAAGGCATTCTACAAGTGTACAGGGAAAGAAGTTGTGAAAGGGAAATGAGGAAAGAATAAATGGCCTTTGAACATTCTTTCATATTCTACCTATGCAAAGTGGAAATTATCGGGCTTTGCTCCCATTTGTGACAAGGCACATTCATTCTTGTCTTGAATAAAGGAAGAATAAGAGCAGAAGAGTTGTATATGTTGTTTCTCCTTCATTGGTCCCATAGACCGTGAGCCCCTCAATCAGAGGAAGGAAGCAGACCCTGACATAGACATTAGCATGCAGGAAGATTATGGAAGAATATTCTTGAGAACACCTGAGGATGAGACAGAGAGAAAGCAAAACCAGTTGAAGAGAACAGCTAGGTTGCAATGCAGGCTCATCCAAGGGCTAAGTCAACCCTATGAGGAACTAGGATATGGGGATGGCCCTTCACAGTTAGACCTTCAGAACAATCACTGTATATGGGCTGTCACAGGAAGGGATTGTGAACTTGGGTAAGGCAGCTCTGTAGCTGAGTCAATTATTGAAAAGGACTGACAGTAGAAGGTTGTCAGCCAAGAGCATTCACACCAGACCAGGAGTTAAGTTCTTCAATCTTGAAGGGGTATCACAGCATCCATCGTGTCATTTTATTTATTGCTTATATCCCTAATTACCCAGTAATGAGTGTACAACATTAAGTGTCCAGTGAAAACTTATTTAAATGAATTATTCTGCACTATGGAGAATCCAGCCAGAGACAGGCCTTGGTATACTATACCCTTAGGCACACTAGTCCTTATGTGCATTTTCTCACATACTTCAGTATAATGGTCGTGAATGATCTGGTTAATGCTATTTCAAGCACTGAGAGGTAGCAGAGTGCGCCAAGAATTTCAGTTATCATGAACAGATAAAGACCTTATGTTGACAGCATTCCCCTACCAATTAAATCTTTTGGAGTAAACCATGTCCAAAGGGAAGAGACTTGGGCCATCTATAAGGGCATATTCTCTAAGGGCTAAGTTGGTCATAGTCAAGCAGAGTATGATACTCTCCGTTTTGCAAACCATGTGGAGGGCTCTTTATGCAAATGGCTTTGCATGGCTTAGTGTCCAGTGCTCACTTTCCCATGCCAACCCTGGAATGTGTTTGGCTCTGAGCCAGCCCCTGTAAAGAAATGGAGACACTATCAAGAGACCTACTATATAATAAATTTGCTTCAGATAAAAGAGAAGCATGGTGAGAGCTCTTATGATTTTTATGGGAATTTTAAAATTAACAGCCTTAAGCATCCACATGAAATATAGCCATTAATTGTCTACACATGTTGTACTTGTAATATAGTATAGGGTTTGTTTGTCCTATATCTTATATAGAAAGTATCGCAGAATTCTGGTACAATGCTGGATGATGATATTCCTTGTCTGACTCAAACTATCCCAAAGTATACACAGCCCAAAGAGCATAGAGATCATATTAAATATGAAATCATTAAGAATGTGCCTCCAACTGATAAATCCAGTTCCTTTTTATTAGGATAATTAATACTCTAAAGGGATTTTGTAAGAGAATATCTTGGATTAAATGGTACATTTTCTAGAGAAGATCTAGGTGCAAAAGTGATTAGGGGTGCCCCAAGAAATCTTTGTCTGTTGGACTATCTTCAAAAGGAGCTAAGACTCTGACTGGGAAGAAAGCAGGGCAACCTGGGAAAGTGACTTCCACTGGTCAAAGCAGAGATGGGATTTAGAGAAGAAACACACTAAGCATTGCTCTGCACATTCGGGGACACACACACATGACCTGACAGCTGCGTGCCTTTCCATCTATGGCCAAGATTAGTTAGTCGCTCACCAGACTCACATTCACCCTCCATAGTGTAATTATTGCTGGTAAACAAATTTCCAGCCTGGGATTACATTTCTTAGCACCCCCTTGTATCCAAGATGGACCAAGAAATGGCAAATAGTGATATATGTTACTCCAAGCCTGACCCATAAAAATCTCCTACGCAATCCTCTGTATTCTTTTCCCCTTTATTATCACAATGGCAAGTATAATGAGCAAAAAGTAAAATTTTATTATGTTAAACCACTGAGATTTTGTGATTATTTCTAATGGCAGTGACTTGATCCTGACTAATACACCAAGAGAGTAGTGAATCAATGGGGAAAGGACGGTCAGTGTCCCACCTTCCTGTAGTCAAGTAACATGAGAAACACCCCTCGATCTGGAAATATAGGAATTCTCAATTTCTTTGCCAAAGATAGTTTGAGAAGAATGGAAATAAGAGAAATAAAATTGAAGTGGATAGAAAAAAAAGGGAGAGAGGAGGTAAGAGATGAAAAACAACACTTGTTGACAATTCTTTTAATGAGTTTTTCTGTGAAGGAGAGCAGAAAGAAACATGGCAGAAGCTGAGAAAAGGCAAGAGGTTAAGAGGAGAGAGAGAGAGAGAAACAGCTAGAAATGGTGAAAGATGTAGAGATAAAGAGATTGAGATAGAGATATAGTGCTAAAGACAGAGATAAAGAGAGAGATACAAGCTGAGATAAAGATATAGGAATGGACAAAGAGAGAAAATGATATATAGACATAGAGACAGAGATGGAGAAATATGTAAGGATTTATAGAAATAGAGATTCAAAGAGAGAGGAGAGAATGTAAGACATCCTAGACATACTGGCATGCTCAGGATATGAGCAGATAATTCCACTCCAGAATGGTCAGGAAATTGAAATGACTACCTGCAACCTAAGTGGGCAAATCAACCCACTTCAGGGATTGCTAACTTTCCAAATACACAACTACTTCCTCACTGAAATATACAGCATTTCAGGTGCTCACAACCCCACCTCTATGAACACAGAGAAAGATCATTAACAGAGCCCCCTCTCTTCCACCAAAACTATCAAGTTTAACTGTTAAAAATGACCATTTCTAGATAGTCAGACATCTCTGAATGGAAACTTATTAGAACAGAAATACCGAATGGAAACTTAATAGAACAGAAAGACCACCAGGATCAGAATGGAAATGGCTTTTGGCCTGGCTATGCTGGTTCAGCACAACTTACAACCTTAGACAAATCACTCAATGTGTTGGACTTCACTGAACAATGTCCAAGTATTACATACCTAGAGGCTACTGATAAGGACAAATAAAACATAATTAGAACGAGGTAAGGAAAAAAATTTGAAAACATTAAAATGCCCTGATTTATTCATCATTAATTCAGAAAATAAATACCACACATTTCCTGTGTACCTAGAAATGTGTACTAGACGTGACACTGTAAGACACTGCCTCATGGAGTTTGCAGACTGGTCAGGAGACACAAAGAACCAAACCAATAAATGCATAATGACAATAAGTGGTCAGTTGAATAGAAGGGAAACATAGAGAAGAGGTGCTATCTAGATCAGATGATTAAAGAATACTTCTTTGAAAAGATAATATTAAAATGCAGAATCAAAGGTTGAGAAGGAATCCAGGCATGCAAAGAGTGAGGGTAGTGGAAATAATTCCCTGATGTCATCACAATTTTCTTTTTACAGTTCAAGATCAGAACAGCATTCAAATAGATCCAATAATTGGGATTTTGTGTTTCTTAAGTCTTTTAGAATCCATACATTCCCCTCCTACTTCTCTTTTCTGGATTTTGCTCTTTGCATTCCTGTGGCAACATTGTTTAACTTGCTTCTGTGTCCCCTGTAGCTCCCATAAACTGGTAGTTAGACCTGGCTTGACTGGTTCAGGATGAGTGTTTTAATATTTCTTGTTAGTGGTTTTCTCTACTTCCATGAGTAGGCATGTAGTGTTCAATTAACTGTCTCTTTTTTGTGTGTGACATTAAAGTCAATGATGATCACTTCCTACATCTGTTATTTCATTAATGTCTGGGGATGATCTAATCCAGTAGTTCTCAAACTGTGGTCCTGAACCAGTAGCAGCAGCAGCATCCGGCAATTTATTAAAAATATAGAATCCCCAGGAGGAACCAAGATGGCAGAACAGCATGGAAGATTTTTTCGTGTCTCACATCCAAGAAATATCAGTTGGATGTGTCTCACATCCAAGAAATAGCCAGTTGATCTGGCTAGATCAACACTAAACCATCTTGCACACCTAGAAAACTGATTTGAGGATTAACACAACAGTCTGCACAACCTGAACCACAGAACTCAGCAGGTATGCAACAGGGAGAGATGAACTGGGGAGAAGCCAGGGAGGACAGGGAGCTGTTTTTGCTTGTGGAGAGAAGACAGAGATGGAGGGGTGGGTGGGCAGGGGAAAGTATAGAAAGCATATCCCCCTGACCCCTGCCCAAAAGTAGCTGGAGACAAAGAAAGAATACACAAGAAACTGAACAAAAAAGGGAGAAAGGAGAAAGGAGAGGGTTTAAATTCCATTGAGACTCTATAAACAGGGGGAGTGCAGAGTCTGAAACTCCACAGCTCAATACCTGGCAGTGCTCTTGTGGGAAGGGCGAATCCCCAGGAGCAGAGTGAAGTCCAGGGGACTCTTCGGGCCACACAGGGAAAGGCGGTTCCCCTGCTGGGAGGACATTAGATAGAAACAGTGTGCCCCCCCATCAGGCAAAGGTGCCAGGAGATTCCAGAGAACAACCACATTCACTGGTGCTGGAACAAGGTCATCAAGGATGAAGGCTGGTGCCAGATGCGTGTTTTGATTTGCCATAATCTCTGAAACGTTGCTGCCACATGATTGCGTGAACTTTATCTGGGGTGGGCTGGCACCCAGCCACAGTCTCTGGGCATCAGCAGCAGCACGGTCTCCTGAACATTCCTGGGTGCATCCGGGACCCGGCCACTGCTCAGTGAGACCCTCTTGCAGAAGGGCAAGGCCACAGTCCCTCAGAAATAAAGGGTCAGGAAAACAGCCACATATGAGATAAAACTCAGGAGGGAGGTGCTGCCTGGGGAGTGGATGGAAGCTGGAGACAAAGGACTGGTGTGTGACTGCTGATTTGGGAGAACAGAGTTCCAATACTAGAGACTGGGTAGCTGAGTGACGCCATTTTCACCACTCCCACGCATGTGCATAGGCCCCTACAAGCGCCACAACAACCCACCCCAGTAAGCTAAGCGGTGCCATCTAATGGAGAATGGAGCTGTTACAGTAAACCCTGCCCAAATGGGCCGACCTTGTTCTTCAGGAACACCACAGGTCTCTCCACCTGCTTAGTTTACAGACTATAAAGTGCTTCATAGGTTGACTTCTAAGGGAAAATGATGTAATTTTAATCATATTTCAGTCTTCTCACTGGTTCATTTATTCAATTTTATTTTTTTCTTTTTCATTTCTTTTATTTTTCTTAAATAAAGAAAAAATTAACATTTATTTTCAATTTTTATTAAAAATATTTCTAACTTTTTTCTCCTATATTTTTTACTTTTTTGTAAAATTTTCAAATTCTATTTTATGTCCATCATTTCATTTTACTCTATTTCATTGTATTCATTTTTTCAAATTTTCAAATGTTTCCTTTTTTTCCTTTTCTTTTTCCACTTTGTTCTATAATCTATTAAACCCCTTTCAACACCCAGACCAAACACACCTAGGATCTAGCATCATTTATTTGATTTTGTGCGTGTGTGTGTGTTGTTTTTCATTTTTTCATTTTAATTTTTTTAATTTTAATTTTTTTACCCCATTAATTCCTTTTCTTCCTTCAAAATGACAAAACAAAGGAATTCACCCAAAAAGAAAGAAGAAACCACAGCCAGGGACTTAACCAACACAGATACAAACAAGATGTCTGAACCAAAATTTAGAATAACTATAATAAGAATACTAGCTGTGGTTATATTAGTATTAATACTAGAAAGGGTTATCTCCTTTCTGTGGAGATTAAAGAAGTAAAACTAGTTAGGATGAAATAAAAAATGCTATAATTGAGCTGCAATCTCCAATTGATGCCACGGCAGCAAGGATGGATGAAGCAGAGCAGAGAATCAACGATATAGAGGACAAACTTAGGGAGAATAATGAACGACAAAAAAAGAGGGAGATTAAGGCAAAAGAGAACAATTTAAGAATTAGAGAAATCAGTGACTCATTAAAAAGGAACAACATCAGAATCATAGGGGTCCCAGAAGATGAAAAGAGAGAAAAAGGGTTAGAAGGGTTAAGTGAGCAAATCACAGAGGAAGACTTTCCTAACCTGGGGAAAGACACGGACATCAAAATCCACAAGGGGCAAAGGACTCCCATTAGATTCAACAAAAACCAACCATCAACAAGGCATATCATAGTCAAATTCACAAAACACTCAGGCAAGGAAAGAATCATGAAAGCAGCAAGGGAAAAAAGTCCTTAACCTACAAGGGAAGAAAGACCAGGTTTGCAGCACACCTATCCACAGAAACTTGGCAGGCCAGAAAGGAGTGGCAGGATATATTCAATGTGCTGAATCAGAAAAATATGCAGCCAAGAATTCTTTATCCAGCAAAGCTGTCATTCAAAATAGAAGGAGACATAAAAAGTTTCCCAAACAAAAATTAAAGGAGTTTGTGACCACTAAACCAGCCCTGTAAGAAATTTTAAGGGGGACTCTCTGAGAGGAGAAATGATGAAAATAAATAAATACATACATTCATACATACATACATACATACATACCAAAAGCAACCAAGACTAGAAAGGACCAGAGAACACCACCAGACACTACAACTCTACAAGCAACATGATGGCAATAAATTCATATCTTTCAGTACTCGCTCTAAACGTCAATGGACTAAATGCTCCAATCAAGATACAGAGTAACAGAATGGATAAGAAAACAAGATCCATCTACATGCTGTTTACAAGAGATCCACTTTAGACCTAAAGACACATTCAGATTGAAAATAAGGGGATGGAGAACCATCTACCAAGCTAATGGTCAACAAAAGAAACCTGGAGTAGCTATGCTTATATCAAACAATCTACACTTTAAAATAAAGAATGTAACAAGAGATGAAGAAGGGCATTGTATCATAATTAAGGGGTTATCCACCAAGAAGATCTAACAATTGTAAACATTTATGCACCAAATTTTGAAAGCAACCAAATATATAAATCAATTAATCACCAACATAAAGAAACTCATTAATAATAATAACCATAATAGTAGGGGACTCCAACACCCCCACTTACAGCAATGGACAGATCATCTAATCAGAAAATCAACAATGAAACAATGGCTTTGCATAACACACTGGACCAGATGGATTTAACAGATATATTCAGAACATTTCATCCTAAAGCAGCAGAATACACATTTTTCTCCAGTGCACATGAAACGTTCTCCAGAATAGACCACATATTGGGACAAAATCAACCCTCAACTAGTACAAAAAGATCAAGATCATACCGTGCATATTTTCAGACCACAATGCTATGACTCTTGAAATCAACCACAAGAAAAAATTTGGAAAGGTAACAAATAACTGGAGACTAAAGAACATACTACTAAAGAATGAATGGGTTAAGCAAGAAGTTAAAGAGGAATTAAAAAGTACATGGAAGCCAATGAAAATAACACCACAGCCCAAAACCTCTGGGATGAAGCAAAGGCAGTCATAAGAGGAAAGTATCTACCAATCCAGGCCTTCCTAATGAAAGAAGAAAGGTCTCAGATACACAACCTAACCTTACACCTCAAAGAGCTGGAAAAAGAACAGCAAACAAAATCCAAAAGCAGCAGAAGACAGGAAATAATAAAGATTAGAGCAGAAATCACTACTACTGAAACAAACAAACAAACAAAAAACCAGTAGAACAGATCAATGAAACCAGAAGCTGGCTCTTTGAAAGAATTAACAAAATTGAGAAACCTCTAGCCATTTTGAGCAAAAAGAAAAAGGAAAGGACCCAAATAAATAAAATCAAGAATTAAAGAGGAGAGATCACAACCAACACAGCAGAAATAAAAACAATAACATGAGAATATTATGAGCAATTATATGCCCATAAAATGGGCAATCTAGAAGAAATGGATAAATTCCTAGAAACGTATACACTACGAATACTGAAACAGGAAGAAAGAGAAAATTTGAACAGACCCATAACCAGTAAAGAAATCAAATTAGTAATAAACAAGTTCCCAAAAAACAAGAGTCCAGAGCCAGATGACTTTCCAGGGGAATTCTACCAAACATTTAAGGAAGAGTTAACACCTATCCTCTTGAAGCTGTTCCAAAAAATAGAAATGGAAGAAAACCTTCCAAACTCTTTCTATGAAACCAGAATTACCTTGATTCCAAAACCAAACAAAGACCCCAATAAAAAGGAGAACTATAGACCAATTTCCCTGATGAACGTGGACACAAAAATTCTAAACAAGGTATTAGCCAACTGGATCAAACGGTACATTAAAAAAAATTATTCACCATGACCAAGTGGAATTTATACCTGGGATGCAGGGCTGGTTCAATATCCACAAAACAATCAATGTGATACATCACATCAATAAAAGAAAGGATAAAAACCATGTGATCCTCTCGATAGATGCAGAGAAAGTATGTGACAAAATACAGCATCCTTTCTTGATAAAAACCCTCAAGAAAGTAGGGATAGAAGCATCATATCTTGAGATCATAAAAACCATATATGAGAGACTCAATGCTAATATCATCCTCAATGGGGAAAAACTGAGACTTTTCCCCTAAGGTCAGGAACAAGACAGGGATGTCCACTCTCACCACTGTTATTCAACATAGTATTGGAAGTCTTAGCCTCAGCCATCAGCCAACACAAAGAAATAAAAGGCATCCAGATCAGCCAGGAGGAGGTCAAAGTTTCACTCTTCGCAGAGGACATGATACTCTATATGGAAAACCCAAAATATTCCACCAAAAAACTGCTAGAACTGATCCATGAATTCAGCAAATTCACAGCATATAAAATCAATGCACAGAAATTGGTTGCATTGTTATACACCAACAATGAAGCAACAGAAAGAGAAATCAAGGAATCAATCCCATTTACAACTGCACCAAAAACCATAAAATACCTAGGAATAAATCTAACCAAAGAGGTGAAAAATCTATACACTGAAAACTATAGAAAGCTTATGAAAGAAATTGAAGAACAGGCCCCCAAAAATGGAAAAATATTCCATGCTCCTGGATAGGAAGAATAAATATTGTTAAAATGTCAATAGTACCCAAAGCAATCTACATATTTAATGCAATACCTATCAAAATAACACTAGCACTCTTCACAGAGCTAGAACAAACAATCCTAAAATTTGTATGGGACTAGAAAAGACCCCAAATAGCCAAAGCAATCTTGAAAAAGAAAACCAAATCAGGAGGCATCACAATCCTGGACTTCAAGTTGTATTGCAAAACGGTTATCATCAAGGCAGTATAGTACTGGCACAAAAACAGACAATCAGATCAATGGAACAGAAAAGAGAACCCAGAAATAGACCCACAAATGTATGACCAACTAATCTTCGACAAAGCAGGAAAGAATATCCAATGGAATAAAGACAGTCTCTTCAGCAAATGGTGCTGGGAAAACTGGACAACGACATGCAGAAAAATGAACATGGACCACTTTCTTACACCATAGACAAAAATAAACTCAAAATGGATGAAAGACCTAAATGTAAGACAGGAAGCCATCAAAATTCTTGAGGAGAAATCAGGTAAAATCCTCTTTGACTTGGCCACAGCAACTTCTTACACAACACGTCTCCAGAGACAAGGGAAACAAAAGCAAAAATGAACTATTGGGACTTCATCAAAATAAAAAGCTCTGCACAGCAAAGGGAACAATCAACAAAACTAAAAGGCAACCAACAGAATGGGAAAAGATATTTGCAAATGACATATCAGATAAAAAGTTAGTATCCAAAATCTATAAAGAACTTATCAAACTCAACACCCAAAAAACAAATAATCCAGTGAGGAAATGGGCAAAAGACATGAATAGACACTTCTCCAAACAAGACATCCAGATGACCAACTGACACAGGAAAAAATCCTCAACATCACTCATCATCAGGGAAATACAAGTCAAAACCACAAAGAGATACCACTTCACACCTGTCAGAATGGCTAACATTAACAACACAGGCAACAACAGATGTTGGTGAGGATACAGAAAAAGAGGATCTCCTTTGCACTGCTCGTGAGAATGCAAACTGGTGCAGCCACTCTGGGAAACAGTATGAAGGTTCCTCAAAAAATTAAAAATATAACTGTCCCAGAAATTGCACTACTAGGTATTTATCCAAGGGATACAGTTGTGCTGTTTCAAAGGGGCGTATGCACCCCAATGTTTATAGCAGCACTATGGACAATAGCCAAAGTGTGGAAAGAGCCCAAATGTTCATCAATGGATGAATGGATAAAGAAGATGTGGTATATATATACAGTGAAGTATTACTTGGTAATCAGAAAGAATGAAATCTTTCCATTTGCAACTACCTGGATGGAACTGGAGGGTATTATGCTAAGCGAAATTAGTCAGAAAAAGACAAATATCATATCATTTCACCCATATGAGGACTTTAAGACACAGAACAGATGAACACAAGGGAAAGGAAGAAAAAATAATATAAAAACAGGGAGGGGGACAAAACATAAAAGAATCTTAAATATAGAGAAAAAACAGAGGGTTACTAGAGTGATTGTGGGAGGGGGGATGGGCTAAACAAGTAAGGGGCATTAAGGAATCTACTCTTGAAATCATTGCTGCACTATATGCTAACTAATTTGGATGTAAATTAAAAAAAATAAATTAAATTTAAAAAATGTATAGATTCTCCATCCCCATTCCAGACCTCTGAATCAGGAATTCTGGAGTGGGGTCCAGCGTCTGTGTTTTAAAGAGCCCTCCAAGCCATCCTGATGCATGCTAGTGTTTGAGAACCATTGCTCTAATTCTACGTTTTATTTTTCATTGATTAGCTGTACTGCTTCTATAAAAACTTTCTCCTCCCCAACTCTGTGGTTACCATGACACAAAGCATACAGCTTTCAGAACAGTGAGTTCTCTAACCACCTTCTCTATTTATTTGCTACCTACAGAAATGTGAATTAAAATGGGAGCTATTCAGTTTGCTTTGTATTTGTGTATGTTGTGCTCTGTATTTAGTGGCTCCAGCAAAAGCAAGGATGCTCAGATGATGGAAAATTTCAGCCTAAGCCCCTGTAAAGGAAGCACCCAAGAATGTTAGCAGGCTTGACACCCTAGGAAATGAAGTGCTCGCCATTTCTCAGCACTTCTGATCTGCCTTTTCCCTGCAAGTATGTGTTACACAATACATGCCAGGCCTTATTAATCCAATTTCCCTGTCCCTATCCAAAGGAAAGGATGGCCCTAGTAATGATCAATACCCTTACTGTGATGATAAACAAAGACAGATGAGCCTGTGAGGCCTGGCTGGTATTTGTAATTACTGCCTCTGTAGGCATTCAATTACTGCTAATGAAAGGGTGACAGGGCTCCCCCCCTTGCTGACAGAGGAGCATTTATGCAGGCTCTGTGGCATGACTTGCAGCTGACAGTGGTCTCTTCTTTCCTCTCCTGACTGCAGTTCACTCCACCAGGGCAGTTTCTCTGGTATATGGAACTCTAAATGCCATGATACTTCCCCTAATGGAATTTTTAAGGAAGGAGTTCATTTTGTTCATCATAATTCTATCTTGTCAAGCTATTCCCAGGCCTGCACGTGGACTGTCAGCATGATTCACTGGCATTTTGTGACTTGGGTGGGTTGAATGAAGACAGGGTGGTGAGCAGAGGTAAGTATCCCTGCTTGTTGACTCTCTGCTCCAAGTTTTTACTTAAAAGATAGACAGCAAGAAGGCAACTTGAGCAGCTGCTTTTACTTTTCAACATTCCAGATCAGATATATGAAAGTGCATGTGCTATAACTTTTTCTCATTGAAACAGATATCATTAAGCAACAATCAATTCCATTTCCCTTCCTAAAGAGCTAAGTACAAAGGCCATCTGCTAAGTGCCAGAGTGGCATCCATTTTCCTTCCTGATAATTCTATCTTTCAGGATCACACCTTTCACTATGGACTGATGGGGCCCTGGCCAGACCTGTTTATTGGTACATGTGGCCTAGCTGCTGTATGTGTTTGCTGATAACAATATACAGCTGCTCATTCTCTAAAGAGATGTCCTCAGGCCAACAGAGGTGCCTCCATCCACCACCACCAGGACTCAGCCAATGACTGACCAGCACATGGCTGGTCTCACTGAATGGGATCATGCGGAAGCTTGTCTTCACCTGAAACCACATTCTTGATTATCAACTTCCCACTTCCTCAACCCCCTTCTCCAATGAATTTGAATTGAGTAAGAATTTGAATTCAGTAAGAATCCCCATTGCAGACTCCATTTCTGGAAAGCCACACTCTAAGAAATTGGAAAGGGACTGATCCCAGCAAGTTTCAGAGCCCAAGAAAAGCACTGCATTCCTCTTAATTATCAATGATTGGTTCAGGGATGGAATGGGACCAATGTCAGGCCAACAAAAACCCTATCTGGTGGAACTATTTTAAACAGACTGTTTTGGAACTAGTGGGAGTCTTTCATCAGGGCTAGGACTAGGGTGAGGTGAAGTGAAAGAGGAATTTCCTGAGGTGCAAAGGACTTACCAAAAATTTCAATAAACTTGGAATTTAAATTAGTGCAGACACTATGGAATACCAAAAAATTAAAAATAGAACCACCCTACCCCACTTCTGAGCATATATCCAAAGGAAATGAAAACAGAATGTTGAAGAGTTATCTGCACCTCTATGTTCATTTCAGCATTGTTCACAATTGTCAAGATATGGAAACAACTTTAGTATCCATCAACAAATAAATGGATAAAGAAGATGTGGTATAGGGGCGCCTGGGTGGCTCAGTCGGTTAAGCGGCCGACTTCGGCCCAGGTAATGATGTCGCGGTCCGTGAGTTCGAGCCCCGCATCAGGCTCTGTGCTGACAGCTCAGAGCCTGGAACCTGTTTCAGATTCTGTGTCTCCCTCTCTCTGACCCTCCCCCGTTCATGCTTTGTCTCTCTCTGTCTCAAAAATAAATAAACGCTAAAAAAAAATAATTATAAAAAAAAAGATGTGGTATATACATACAGTGGCATAGTATTCAGCCATGAGAAAGAAGTAAATTATGCCATCTGCAACAATGTGGATGGACTTGGAACCATCCCTCACCTTGGAAGGTGTGGAACCCTTCCCCCCACAAAAAAATGAAACGCAGAAGAAACAGCATATAAAAGTAGTTGCCAGATGCTAGAGGGTGGGTGAAACAGGGAGAGGGAGAACGTAAAATAAAAGGCAAAATCTTTCAGGTGTAACATGATAAGGCCTGAGGATCTACTGTAAAACATGGTGACTGCCAGTTGCAAAGACAATAAAACTTAAATGTCTCCCCCCACGAAAAAATACAAATATGTAAGACGATAGATGTTTTACTTAACTACATGGGGAGAATATTTTTACAATGCATATATATTTTTAAAAAGTATTCAAAATAATATTTTAATTATTTTTAAAGACAAAAAAACCCAGATTCAACTAAGTTCAAGATGGTGGCATAGGATGATCCTGAACTCACCCCCCACATCACATGTGTACAATAAATATACAGCTACATAGAGAATAATTACCTCTGGGGGGCGGGGGGGGGGGGGAACAAGCAAAAAACCAAAACTCCACAACAAAGACCAAAAGGAAAAGCAAGATTGGTAAGTGAGGCATACAGATTATCTCACCCAAAACACCCCCTCCAAGTGTGGAGATTCATAGTCATGAGGAATGTCAAATACATCAAACTTTTCTCTGAGAAGTGGGGAATTTGTGCTCCACATTAAACACCCCAATTCTTGTCTCTGCACAAGACAGAGGAGTCCCCTCAAGAGTGTGCTTTGAAAAATAACAGGGATTACATCCAGGAAAACTAAAGAATGCAGCAAATGGAGAACCCACTCTTAAAGGACTAGCCTTGGACAGTTGTCCCTGGACACAGTGCAAAAACACTAATTTGAAAAAGCTCACACTATACAAAGAAGACCCACTTACTAATCTTAAAGCATTTACCAGATAGGCAGAAAAACACTGCTACTTTCTCCAGGGACAGAGTTACTGGTGGGTGCCATATTTGCAAACTTACCCTACCTTTCTAAGGTTGGTGTTCATGGATGCCATTTTGTAACTAATCCTCTAACCTGCTAGAGCCAGGGGGCAAATCCAGCTGAGAAACTGCCCACCTATGCAGCAAACTACATACTGCAGCAAGGCCAGGCACCAGCCCAGGCCAACACCTATCTCAGCACTGTTGCACAACACAGCTAGGCTGGGTGACAGTACCACCCACCCCCACCATAGCAGACAAGCAAGTGCAGCCCACATATAGGACAACCCTTGAGCATGTAGCTCTAGTACTCAAAGGGGGCTCTGTGTATGGGGGCTCTGTGTGAAATCCTCAAAAAGCAGATCCTTTGAAACTATAAGATGTAGCTGATTTGCCTAATACATACAAACACAGAGTTGGGCAAAATAAAGAGGCAGGGGGATATGTTCCAAATGAAAGAACAAGACAAAATATTAGAAAAAGACATTAATGAAATGAAGGTAAGCACTCTACCTGATAAAGAATTCAGAGGCACTCACCAGACTCAGGAAGAGAATGGATGAACATCATGAGATCCTCAACAAAGAGACAGAAAATGTAAGAAAGTTCTAAACACAAGTTATAGAGTTGAAGAATACAATACAGTAACTGAACTAAAAAATACACTACAGGGGTTCAACATCACACTGGATAAAGCTGAAGACAAGCTCAGCAAGCTGAAAGACAAAGAAACAGAATTCACCCAGATAGAGCAGCAAAAAGAAGAATTTTAAAAAGTAAAGGTAACTTAAAGGACATTTAGGGAATAATAAACGAGAATAACATTCATATTATATAGGTCCCAGAAGGAGAAGAGAGAGAGAAAGAATTATAAAACTAACTTAAAGTGCGGCACCTGTGTGGTTCAGTCAGTTGAACATCCATCTATTGATTTCAGCTCATGTCATGATCACAGGGTTCATGGGATCGAGCCCCATGTTGGGCTCCATGTTCAGTGTGGAGCCTGCTTAAGATTATCTCTCTATCTCTTTCTGCCACCTCTCTCCCCAGCTCACTATCTTAAAAAAAAAGTTATTTGAAGAAATAATAGCTGAAAACTTCCCTAACCTAGGGAAGGAAACATATACCTACAGATCTATGAAGTCCAGAGTTCCAAAAAAAAAAAAAAAAGACCCCAAAGTTCCACAAAGTTCCCAAACAGAACTTTTGCCCAGAGTTCCAAAAAGTTCCCAAAGAGAACCACACCAAGACACATTATATTTAAAATTGTAAAAGTTAAAGATAAAGAAAGACTTTTAAAAGCAACAAGAGAAAAACAACTTATTACATACCAGGGAAACCCCATAAGGTTATCAGGAGATTTTTCAGCAGAAACTTTCCAAGTCATAAGAGAGGTCACATTATACTCAAAGTCTTGAAAGGAAAAAATCTGCAACTAGTAATTCTCTCTCCAGTAAGGTTATTATTCAGAATTGAAGACAAGATTAAGGGTTTTCCATATAAGCAAAAGCTAAAGGAATTTATCAGTACTAAACCAGCCTTACAAGAAATGTTAAAGAAATTTCCCTAAACTGAAAAAAAATGGCACTAATAACAAAACACATGAAAGTAAAAATCTCACTGAAAAAAAAAGGAAACTATACAGTAAAAGTAGATCACTTCTAAAGAAAGCATGAAGGTTAAAAGACAAAAAAAGTAAAATTAACTGAAACTGCAATAATTAGTTAAGAGATGCATTTAAAAAGATGTAAAATGTCATCAAAACCATAGAATGTGGCAGGGGAATAAAAACATATAAAGTTTTGGAATGTGTTCAAAATTAAGTTGCTATCAACTCAGAAGAGACCATTATATACATAGGAATTCCTACAACTTCACAGTAACCCTAAAGTAAAAATTTATAGTAAATTCACAAAAGAAAATGATAAATAAATCTAAATATAACACTGAAGAAAGCCATCAAACCACAAGGGAAAAGAGAAAGAAAAGAACAAAACAAAGGGGAACTACATAACTAGCCAGAAAACAGTTAACAAAATAGCATTAAGTATATAGCTATCAATAATTACTTTAAGTGTATATGGACTAAACTGTCCAGTCAAAAGACACAGATTGGCAGAATGGGTTTTTTTTAAAGACTCATTTATATGCTGTCTAAAAGAGGCTTACTTCAGAAGTAAGGACACACACAGACTGAAAGTGAAGAGGTGGAGAAAGCTGTTTTATGCTAATGAAAACAAAAAGGAAACTGGTAGAGTTATACTTGTAGCAGACAAAATAGACTTTAAAACAGAGACTTTAATAATAGACAAAGAAGAGCATTACATAATGATAAAGGAGTCAATCCCAAAAGACATATATTTATAAATACATGTGCACCCAATATAGGAGTACCAGGATATATAAAGCAAATCTTAATAAACCTAAAAGGAGAAATTGACAGCAATACAGTAACAGTAAGAAACTTTAACACCCCACTTACATCAATGATAGATCATTCTAACAGAAAATTAATAAGGAAATATCATCCTACCACATATTAGACTAGATGGACTTAATAGATAAGTATAGAACATTCCATCTAAAAGTAACAGAATATATATTCCTCCCAAGTGCACTTGGAACATTCTCCAGAAGAGATCACATATTAATCCATAAAAAGAGTCTCAAAAATTCAATAAGACTGAAATCATATCAAGCTTCTTCTCCAACCACAGAAGTATGAAACTAGAAATAAATTACAAAAGGAAAACTAGGAAAACCACAATTCTGGAGATTAAACAACATGGTACTCAACAACCATGGGTCATCAAAGAAAGCAAAGGAGAAATCAAAAAATTCCTTGAGACAAATGAAAACAGAAATATGTCATACCAAAATCCTTGACGCAGCAAAAGTGGTTCTAAGAGGGAGGAACAAGAAAAGTCTCAAATAATCTAACTTTACACCTAAAGGAACTAGAAAAAAATACAGGAAGCCCAAAGTCAGTAGAAGGAAGAAAATAATAAAGATCAAAATGGAAATAAAGACTAAAAATCAATAGAAAATATCAATGCAACTAAGATCTGGTTCTTTGAAAAAAATAAATAAAATTGACAAACACTAAGAGGAAAAAGAGAGCTCTAATAAAGTCAGAAATCAAAGAACAGACATAATGGACATAATGACATAATAGAAATTCAAAGGAATATAAAAGACTGCAATTAACAATTATAAGCCAATATGTTGGACAACCTAGAAGAAATGAATAAATTCCTAGAAACATAATATCTGCAAGACTGAATTATGAAGAAATAGAAAATCTGAAGAGACCAATTGCTAGTAAAGAGATTGAATCAGTAATCAAAAACCTCACAACAAAGATCCAGGAAATTATGGCTTTACTGGTGAACTCTACCAAACACTCAAAGATTTAATATCTATCATTCTCAACCTCTTCCAAACTTATTTTATGAAGTCATCATTACCTTGATACCAAAACTAAATACCACCACAAAAAAAAAGAAAAAAACTACAGCCAGTACCAATGATGAACTTTTATGCAAAAATCCACAAAAAAATATTACCAACCAAATTCAACAACACATTAAAATGATTATACACCATGATCAAGTGATATTTATTCCAGGCATGCAAGGATAGCCCAACATCTACAAATACATTAATATGATATACCAAATTAACAAAATGAATAATGATCATGATCATTCCAATAGATGCAGAAAAAAGAATATGACACAATTCAATATCCATTTATAATAAAAACTCTCAACAAAATGGTATGGAGAGACTCTACCCAAACCAATAAAGACATAATGATGAACCCACAGTTAACATCATACTGAATGGTATGATCAGGAACAAGACAAGGATGCCCACCTTCACCACTTTTTTTCAACACTGTACTGCAACTTCTAGTCACAGAAATTCTGCAAGAAAAAAAAATAAAGGCATTCAAATTGGAAAGGAAGAAGTAAAACTGTCACTATTTGCAGATGGCATGATACTATATATAAAATACCCTAAGGACTCCACCAAAAATAAAAAATAGAATTAATGAATTCCAGAAAGTAACAAGATATAAAATCAATTTACAGAAATCTGTGGCACATATATATACTAATAATAAATCATCAGAAAGAGAAATTAAGGAAATAATCCCACTTGCAATTGCATCAAAAAAGAAGAAATACCTAGGAATAAACTTAACCAAGGAGGTCAAAGACATGTACACTGAAAACTAAGATATTGATGAAAGAGGGGCACATGGGCGGCTCAGTCAACTGAGTGTCTGACTCTTGATTTCAGCTCAGGTCATGACCCCAGGGTCATGGGATTGAGTCCCACATTGGATTGGGCTTTGTGCTGAGCATGGGGCCTGCTTAAAATTCACTCACACTCTTTCTGTCTCTCTCTCCCTCCCTCCATCTCTCTCTTTTTCTCTCTGCCCCTGCATCCAGCTCACACACTCTCTCTCTCAAATAATAAAATGAAGGATATTTATGAAAAACATTGAAGACACAAATATATGGAAAGATATTCCATGCTCATAGATTAAAAGAATTAATAGTGTTATAATGCCCATAGTACCCAAAGCAAGCTACAGATTGAATGCAATTCCTATTAAAATTCCAATGGCATTTTTCACAAAAATAGAACAAATAATTCTAGAATTTGTATGGAACCACAAAGGACACTGAATAACCAAATTAATATTGAACAAATAAAGAACAAATCTTGAGGTATCACACTCCCTGACTTCAAACTATGCTACAAAGCTATAGTTAACAAAACAGTATGGTACTTGGTCACGTGGGTGGCTCAGTCATTAAGCATCCAGCCCTTGATTTCAGCTCAGGTCATAATCTCTTGGTCATGAGATTGAGCCCCACGTTAGGCTCCACACTGAGTGTGGAGTCTGCTTTCTCTCCCTCTCTGACTCTCCCTCGTTCACACACTCTCTCAAAAAACAAACCAAAAAATGTATGGTACTGACATAAAAATAAACACAGAGAACAACAGAACAGAATTGAGGACCCAAAGTTAAACCCTCACATATATGGACAATTAATTTATGGCAAAGGAGCTAAGTGCATATGGTGGAGAAAAGACAATCTTTTCAATAAATGGTTTGGGAAAATGGACAGCCACATGTAAAAGAAAGAAACTAGACCACTATCTTACACCATGCACAGAAATTAACTCAAAATTGATTAAGGACTTAAATGTAAGACTTACAAACATAAGATTCCTAAAAGAAAATATAGACAGTAAGCTCCCCAACATCAATCTTAATAAAATCTCCTTAGATCTGACTCTAAAGGTAAGGGAAACAAAAGCAAAAATAAATCAATGGGACTACATAAAACTAAAGAGCTTCTGCACAGCAAAAGAAACTATCATCACAAGGAAAAAGGAATCCACTGAATGGAATATTTGTTAAAAGTATTCATAGTACTGTCTCTACTGCCAGAATCAATCTTTTGCAAATCATATATCTGACAAGGAATTGATATCCAAAATGTATAAAGGGCTCAACCAACTCAACAACTAATAAGCAACCTAACTAAAAACTGGACAGAGGATCTGAATATTTTTCCAAAGGGGAATTACAGATAACCAACAAACACATGAAAAGATGCTCAACATTGCTCATTATTTGGAAAATTTAAATCAAAACCACAATAAGTTAACACTTCACATTAGTCAGAATGGCTAGTAACAAAAATACAAAATATAACAAATGTTGGAGAGGATGTTGAGACAAAGGGAACCCTCATATACCAGTAGGAATGTAAATTGGTGCAGCCCCTATGGAAAACAGCATGGAGGTTCCTCCAAAAACTAAAAATAGGACTACCATATGATGTAGTTATTCCACTTCTGGGCATTTATCCAAAGAATACAAAAACACTGATTCAAAAATGTATATGTGCCCTTATGTTCACTGCAGCATTATTTACAATAGCCAAGAAATGGAAACACACTCAATATCCTTCAGTAAAGAGATAAATGAAGATGTGGCGCGCACACACACACACACACACACACACACACTGAAACACTACTCTGTCTTAAGAATGAAATGTTGCCATTTGCAACAACATAGATGGGATTTCAAGGTATTATGCTAGGTAAAATAAGTCAGATGTAAAAAGACAAATACATATGATTTCGCTCATATGTGGAGTTTAAAACACAAACAAACAAAACAAAAATGGACTCATAGGTACAGAGAACAGATTGGTAGTTTCCAGTGGTGCAGGGAAACAGGGGCTGTCCAAAATGGGTGAAGAGAGTCAACTGTATGCTAATATATACTAACTAGACTTTGGTGGTGATCACTTGGTAGTGCATAAAAGTGTCAGATTATACTGGGGTACACCTATAACTTAGATAATTTTATGCATCAAATTTACCTCAATAAAAATTTCAAAGAAAATTTTAATGCAAAAAAGTGATAAAAATATATCAAATCTTTACATCAAGATAGTATCAGTATTATATTGATTTTTCCTGTTGCCTCATGTTCAAATCAGGCTCCGCACCACACTGCAACTCTTCTACCACTTTGGAGATCACACTGAGAATCCAGCCAAGACAGACACAGATTCAGGAGATGTTGATAGACAGACTCTTGCTGACATAAATTACCACGTGGGATAGTAGTGAGGTCTAAATAAATTTTAACTCACGTAAAGCCCTTCAACATGGCCTAGCTCATAGTAAGCCCAATATAAATGCCAGTTATGGTGGCTGTTATTGTCTCTCCTGTCAGAATCAAACCAAATCTGCCTTCTTTGAACAACTATGGCATTCTTTCTTCATCTCTTATGGTTCTCGTGTTCTACTTAAAACAAGGAAATGTATGCTAATGGGTAATCTATTGTTAGTTTCTTATCTCCTTGGTGTAGGAAGTAATTTACTAATTTTTACTTGATGCCCTTTTCCAAGAACCTAGGATTTAGTCCAATGTCTCACATACAAAAGATACATGTTTGCAGAAAGAAGAAAAAGACAATTGGAGTAGGAGGCTGAGAAAACATAATAAATTAGAGGTGTTATAACTTTTACTGAGTCTGAATCAAATTATAGTATCAGGGGCTGTGTTTTTTTCTTTCAATGCATATTCCAGCCTCTCAAATTGAGAAAACATAGTGTTAATAACATGAAATACATCTCCCTCCCTCCTTCACTTAAGCAAATCCTGGCAGTTCTTCATAATTAGTTCAAATTCTTCCTTTTCATCGAAGTTATCTTCATCCACTAAGCAACCCATCCATCCCTTCATCCTCTTCCTTGGCAATCTGATCATACATGTCATTGGTGTCCACCATACAACAATATTTCTCTGCTTCATTAATCCTAACCAGTTGTGTGATCTTGGGCAAGACACTTAAACTGACTGGTTGGTTCAGAATGTGATCATCATTTTCAAAACAAATAATTTAAACTCAATGGCCTCTGAGATCCTTCCTGTCGCAGATTTTGGGTCTACAATTCTCTTTTGCCAGCCTCTCACATCTGAGAGTCAATGGAATACATTTAACCTTTATTGAACTGCTTGGCACTTGATTTTTATCACCACCTTGGTTTTACTCTTTAAATAGGGTTTCTAGGGGGATTCTGGGAAGATGGCGGCCTAGGAGGACACTGGGCTCACCGCATGTCCTGCTGATCACTTAGATTCCACCTACACCTGCCTAAATAACCCAGAAAACCGCCAGAAGTCTAGCAGAATGGAGTCTCTGGAGCCAAAAACAGAGGAGAGGCCCACAGAAAAGGGTAGGAAGGGCAGAGAGGCTGTGTGCGCTCCACGGACTGGTGGGAGGGAGCCGGCATGGAGGGGCGGCCTGCCGGCCAAGCAGAGCCCTTGAGTTTGGCTTGCAAAAGCGGAGGGGCCAGATGGAATGTATTCCGACAGCAAACAGGACTTGACGTCAGGAAGGTTATAAGCTAACAGCTCTGCTCGGAGAACAGGAGGGCTGGAGGACAACGGGAGGGAGAGTTATTGAGCACCAGACGACAGAGATCAGCGTGGCAGGGAACAAAGGCATTTGCCAGCACCATCTCCCTCGCCCATCCCCCAGCCAAAATCCCAAAGGGAACCAGTTCCTGCCAGGGAACTTGCTTGCACCGCACAAACACCCAATGCTGTGCTTCTGCGGATCCATCCCTCCAGCGGGTCTGACTCCCTCCCGGTGCCCCAGGGCCCCTCCCAAAGCGGATCTCCTAAGGAAAAGCGAGCTGAGTCTGCCCCTGCCGCCCCTGTGCACCTTGCCAATCCACCCCAGCTAATACACCAGATCCCCAGCACCACAAGCCTGGCAGTGTGCAAGTAGCCCAGATGGGCCACGCCACCCCACAGTGAATCCTGCCCCTAGGAGAGGGGTAGAGAAGGCACACACCAGTCTGACTGTGGCCCCAGCGGTGGGCTGGGGGCAGACATCAGGTCTGCTGCGGCCCTGCCCACCAACGCAAGTTATTCAAGACAGCACAGGGGAAGTGCCCTGCAGTCCCTCACCACTCCAGGGACTATCCAAAATGACGAAACAGAAGAATTCCCCTCAGAAAAACATCTAGGAAATAACAACAGCTAACGAACTGATCAAAAAGGATTTAAACAATATAACAGAAAGTGAATTTAGAATAATAGTCATAAAATTAATCGCTGGGCT
Organism: Panthera uncia; assembly: GCF_023721935.1. Taxonomy (NCBI): domain Eukaryota; kingdom Metazoa; phylum Chordata; class Mammalia; order Carnivora; family Felidae; genus Panthera; species Panthera uncia. Next base: position 47,984,722 of record NC_064816.1, read on the forward strand.
TGCAAACAGTATAAAGGACAGCAGAGAATCTCTTGCTACAGAGATCAAGGGACTAAGGAACAGCCAGGAGGAGCTAAAAAAAGGCTATCAACGAGCTGCAAAATAAAATGGAGACAACTACGGCTTCGATTGATGAGGCAGAGGAGAGAATAGGTTAACTAGAAGATAAAATTATGGAAAAGAAGAAGCTGAGAAAAAGAGAGATAAAAAAATCCAGGTGTATGAGGGGAAAATTAGAGAACTAAGTGATGCATTAAAGAGAAATAATATACGCATAACTGGTATTCCAGAGGAGGAAGAGAGAGGGAAAGGTGCTGAAGGTGTACTTGAAGAAATAATAGCTGAGAACTTCCCGGATCTGGGGAAGGAAAAAGGCATTGAAATCCAAGAGGCACAGAGAACTCCCTTCAGACATAACTTAAATCGATCTTCTGCAGGACATATAATAGTAAAACTGGCAAAATACAAGGATAAAGAGAAAATTCTGAAAGCAGCTAGAGATAAACATGCTCTAACATACAAAGGGAGACCTATAAGACTCGTGACCAATCTCTCTACTGAAACTTGGCAGGCTAGAAAGGAATGGCAGGAGATCTTCAATGTGATGAACAGAAAAAATATGCAGCCGAGAATGCTTTATCCAGCAAGTCTGTCATTTAGAATAGAAGGAGAGATAAAGGTCTTCCTAAACAAACAAAAACTGAAGGAATTCGTCACCACTAAACCAGCCCTACAAGAGATCCTAAGGGGGATCCTGTGAGACAAAGTACCAGAGACATCGCTGCAAGCATGAAACCTACAGACATCACAATGACTCTAAACCCATATCTTTCTATAATAACACTGAATGTAAATGGACTAAATGCGCCAACCAAAAGACATAGTGTATAAAAAAAACAAGACCCATCTATCTACTGTCTACAAGAGACTCATTTTAGACCTGAGGACACCTTCAGATTGAGAGTGAGGGGATGGAGAACTATTTCTCATGCCAGTGGAAGTCAAAAGAAAGCTGGAGGGGCGCCTGGGTGGCGCAGTCGGTTAAGCGTCCGACTTCAGCCAGGTCACGGTCTCGCGGTCCGTGAGTTCGAGCCCCGCGTCAGGCTCTGGGCTGATGGCTCGGAGCCTGGAGCCTGTTTCCGATTCTGTGTCTCCCTCTCTCTCTGCCCCTCCCCCGTTCATGCTCTGTCTCTCTCTGTCCCAAAAATAAATAAAAACGTTGAAAAGAAAGCTGGAGTAGCCATATTTATATCAGACAAACTAGACTTTAAATTAAAGGCTGTAACAAGAGATGAAGAAGGGCATTATAAAATAATCACGGGGTCTATCCGTCAGGAAGAGCTAACAATTATAAATGTCTATGTGCCGAATGCAGGAGCCCCCAAATATATAAAACAATTACTCACAAACATAAGCAACCTTATTGATAAGAATGTGGTAATTGCAGAGGAATTTAACACTCCACTTACAGAAATGGATAGATCATCTAGACACACGGTCAATAAAGAAACAAGGGCCCTGAATGTTACATTGGATCTGATGGACTTGACAGATATATTTAGAACTCTGCATCCCAAAGCAACAGAATATACTTTCTTCTCGAGTGCACATGGAACATTCTCCAAGATAGATCACATACTGTGTCACAAAACAGCCCTTCATAAGTATACAAGAATTGAAATCATACCATGCATATTTTCAGACCACAATGCCATGAAGCTTGAAATCAACCACAGGAAAAAGTCTGGAAAACCTCCAAAAGCATGGAGGTTAAAGAACACCCTACTAA
>NC_064816.1:47986910-47990231 GCF_023721935.1 Panthera uncia
AAATAGAAAGGGAAGGAAAACTTCCAGACTCATTCTATGAAGCCAGTATTACTTTGATTCCTAAACCAGACAGAGACCCAGTAAAAAAAGAGAACCACAGGCCAATATCCCTGATGATTATGGATGCAAAAATTCTCAATAAGATACTAGCAAATCGAATTCAACAGCATATAAAAAGAATTATTCACCATGATCAAGTGGGATTCACTCCTGGGATGCAGGGCTGGTTCAACATTCGCAAATCAATCAATGTGATGCATCACATTAATAAAAGAAAAGATAAGAACCATATGATCCTGTCAATCGATGCAGAAAAGGCCTTTGAGAAAATTCAGCAACCTTTCTTAATAAAAACCCTCGAGAAAGTTGGGGTAGAAGGAACATACTTAAAGATCATCAAAGCCATTTATGAATAGCCCACAGCTAACATCATCCTCAATGGAGAAAAACTGAGAGCTTTTTTCCCTGAGATCAGGAACATGACAGGGATGTCCACTCTCACCGCTCTTGTTTAACATAGTGTTGGAAGTTCTAGCACCAGCAATCAGACAACAAAAGGAAATCAAAGGCATCAAAATTGGCAAAGATGAAGTTAAGCTTTTGCTTTTTGCAGATGACATGATACTATACATGGAAAATCCGATAGACTCCACCAAAAGTCTGCTAGAACTGATACATGAATTTAGCAAAGTTGCAGGACACAAAATCAATGTACAGAAATCAGTTGCATTCTTATACACTAATAATGAAGCAACAGAAAGACAAATAAAGAAACTGATCCCATTCACAATTGCACCAAGAAGCATAAAATACCTAGGAATAAATCTAACCAAAGATGTAAAAGATCTGTATGCTGAAAACTATAGAAAGCTTATGAAGGTAATTGAAGAAGATATAAAGAAATGGAAAAACATTCCATGCTCATGGATTGGAATAATAAATATTGTCAAAATGTCAATACTACCCAAAGCTGTCTACACATTCAATGCAATCCCAATCAAAATTGCACCAGAATTCTTCTCGAAACTAGAACGAGCAATCCTAAAATTCATATGGAACCACAAAAGGCCCCGAATAGCCAAAGTAATTTTGAAGAAGAAGACCAAAGCAGGAGGCATCACAATCCCAGACTTTAGCCTCTACTACAAAGCTGTCATCATCAAGACAGCATGGTATTGGCACAAAAACAGACACATAGACCAATGGAATAGAATAGAAACCCCAGAACTAGACCCACAAAGTATGGCCAACTCATCTTTGACAAAGCAGGAAAGAACATCCAATGGAAAAAAGACAGTCTCTTTAACAAATGGTGCTGGGAGAACTGGACAGCAACATGCAGAAGATTGAAACTAGACGACTTTCTCACACCATTCACAAAAATAAACTCAAAATGGATAAAGGACCTGAATGTGAGACAGGAAACCATCAAAACCCTAGAGGAGAAAGCAGGAAAAGACCTCTCTGACCTCAGCCATAGCAATTTCTTACTTGACACATCCCCAAAGGCAAGGGAATTAAAAGCAAAAATGAACTACTGGGACCTTATGAAGATAAAAAGCTTCTACACAGCAAAGGAAACAACCAACAAAATTAAAAGGCAACCAACGGAATGGGAAAAGATATTTGCAAATGACATATCGGACAAAGGGCTAGTATCCCAAATCTATAAAGAGCTGACCAAACTCCACATCCGAAAAACAAATAACCCAGTGAAGAAATAGGCAGAAAACATGAATAGACACTTCTCTAAAGAAGACATCCAGATGGCCAACAGGCACATGAAAAGATGCTCAATGTTGCTCCTTATCAGGGAAATACAAATCAAAACCACACTCAGATATCACCTCATGCCAGTCAGAGTAGCCAAAATGAACAAATCAGGAGACTATAGATGCTGGAGAGGATGTGGAGGAACAGGAATCCTCTTGCACTGTTGGTGGGAATGCAAATTGGTGCAGCCACTCTGGAAAACAGTGTGGAGGTTCCTCAAAAAATTTAAAATAGACCTACCCTATGACCCAGCAATAGCACTGCTAGGAATTTACCCAAGGGATACAGGAGTACTGATGCATAGGGGCACTTGGACCCCAATGTTTATAGCAGCACTCTCAACAATAGCCAAATTATGGAAAGAGCCTAAATGTCCATCAACTGATGAATGGATAAAGAAATTGTGGTTTATATACACAATGGAGTACTACGTGGCAATGAGAAAGAATGAAATATGGCCCTTTGTAGCAACGTGGATGGAATTGGAGAGTGTGATGCTAAGTGAAATAAGCCATACAGAGAAAGACAGATATCATATGGTTTCACTCTTATGTGGATCCTGAGAAACTTAACAGAAACCCATGGGGGAGGGGAAAGAGAAAAAAAAAGAGGTTAGAATGGAAGAGAGCCAAAGCATATGAGACTCTTAAAAACTGAGAACAAACTGAGGGTTGATGGGGGGTGGGAGGGAGGGGAGGATGGGTGATGGGTATTGAGGAGGGCACATTTTGGGATGAGCACTGGGTGTTGTATGGAAACCAATTTGACAATAAACTTCATATATTGAAAAATAAATAAATAAATAAATAAATAAATAAATAAATAAATAAATAAAGAGGGTTTCTATTTAAAAACTGAGTGCTGACTTATGTAGGGGAATAATTCTAAGCACTTAAATCATCTCCTGGCTCCCCAGAGCTCCAAACACTTTGCAGGCAATTGTCTTATTAATCCTCATGCACTTTATAGAATGAAAAAAAAACTGTCAAGAATAAAAGCTTTCCTCAAAGATCACCTGCTAATCAGGGTGAACCCAGGAGAAGAGGCAAAGTAAAAGATTTCTGATGTTCTCTGTCACCATGACCCAAGACACTGCCAACCTAGGGAAGTCTGACATGATTGAAATTTGCTCCCTAGTCAATTTGGAGAAAACTAATCTGAGGGCGATACAAAACATCATATCATGAAAACTTTAGAGTCAATTTATCTTTGAAATACAATATATAAGATGACATAATAGGATATGAATTCAATTCTATTATCAGCATCTGGGCTCAAAATTATAAATTTAACCCCTTAACACCTGCAGAGTTTGAAAGTTACTTTCTCTTCTGTGCAAAGAAGAAAAAAAAATATTCAAACTTATTTCACTTGTTTACTTGTGAGGTTTAAGGAAGAAAATGGATTAAACAGTCCAGCATTTAGTACATAGTAAAGACTGAGTCTCTGTATGCTACTGCCATATTTCATAGTATTATTATTCCTCTGTAGCACTTTTAAAATTTATTTATTTATTTATTTATTTATTTATTTATTTATTTATTTATT